>NC_056725.1:866496979-866619479 GCF_019279795.1 Protopterus annectens | reverse complement strand
TAACCCTACTTACGTCTGTTTTAAAGCACCTTAATCACCCTATATCCGACTGCTACTATGCGAATGTGTAAGGTATATATTCCCAATAATGCACGTGGGCAGACGTGCATCATGGTCAGGTGATTAATCCCGGGTTGTAGGTTCTGCAGGACTGACTAGAGGCTGAGAAGTCTAGTGGACAACTACTGCTCATACAACTTATGTCCCGATGTCTACAGGACTGGACATCGTGTCGTGACACCAAGTCTAATGTTTAGAACAGATACTTATCCCATGAGGGATATCCAAAAATTGTGGGGACCGATTACCTCGATTCCTTTGGCTTTACAAAAATAAGGTAGGGTTATGCATGCAAGGGATACATAGTTTGCAATCCTGAGACGGCCTATGGTGAGACTGCCTACTAGATATGAGTAGGGGTCACTATGTGCAGATATGGCTGCGCCTATCTGGCAGCCCAAGTATGGGTGGTTTTGGTGGATGTTCAGGAGGGGGGGGTGTTGTGGAGGGGATAATGGGTATTCAATTATGTATCCAGGTGTGTTGGGGTTGGATGGCTCAGTTCAGGCCAGACCATTATGTGGGTATGTATCGGTAACGTTTCTGTACATGTGTATTGCACTTTTTAATGTTCATATGTTTGTGGGATTGTATTGCGGATGTTAATATTTGTTCTTTGGTTATCTTCCTGATTCACCCACTGCTCCCTCGTACACCTCCAGTTCACCTATTGTGCATCCAACCCAGTCTCCCCTTGGTGAATTATTACATTACCCATCACCCCCCACCCCCATATTCCACAAACACCATCCATCCCTTCTCTGGTTGATGGCCCATGGCACAGTCAACAGAACACATGGCGTACACTACATATCTCTGGTACCAATATGGTTGTGAGGACTACCCTAGCATTTCTGATCATCCACATGCTGTACTTCACGCACATAGGTACACGCAAATACTTATCTTTCATGACATGGTAGGTAGACATGGGTAATACCCGTTCATCTTTGGGCCGTCCTGACAAGGATGACTTGGACCGCGAATGGGCAGATATTGGGCGAATGCTCTGACCATTGGTAGGGTTGTCACCTTTTCATATGACCAGGATGGGACATTTTCGGGACACACATCAGAGTTTACAGGCCAGCACATACCCATGGTCAGTACAAATGATAGTACTTTAGTTTTATGCCTAAATATAAGTTTTTATTGTTGTAGCAGTTTAGTTGCTTATTCTGTTTCATTTACTTGCTTATTCTGTTTCTTGTAACATTTAGGTATTTTATATATGGAAATAAGTATTGTATGGGACTATTACATAAAATAATGGGACATAATTATGTCCTACAATCGCAGGACATTTGACATTTTTAATGGTTTTGGTATGGACACAACTGCCTAGAGGGGGACTGTCCCTCAGAATGTGGGCCAGCTGATAACCCTAACCATTGGGCTAGGCTTAGCAATTGGCGGCGTGCTAACATGATGCGTTTCGCTTCCACTTGGTATAACTATCGATACTACAATGGAATATGGGCACAGGGTTTTAAATATCATTTGTTTGAGGGACGGGGACTCAATATTCAGCTACGTGCCTTTGTGTTTACTTTTTATTTTGGTGTTCGCAAAACTGTCTTGTATGCTTTGCATACAGTTCAGTATCCACAGACACTAACAGGAGTGATTACTATTAGAGGCAGGCTGTACTAGTCAGTATTTTAGGTTGTGCGTATGCAGCCGACATGTTCACGCCTCCGTGCAGCGCTTGGGCATGCCCCCTGCACTCGTGCACGTTTCCTATGCATGTGGCCATTACGGCAGTGCACCTTCATTAATATGCATGTGGTGCTGCTGCGCCATCTCTATGCCGCAAGGTCGGCGCAAGGCTAATGCTGTCCTTGCGCCGAGCTTCATGAATCCTGGGGTTTTTCTTTCCCATGTCCATATTTCTTCTTCAGGTGTCTCCTGCTCCTCCTGTTTCTCTTTACTTTGGGGACTCATTTTGCCATCATGCTGTGACATAATCTGTGTTAGACTTTCTATACTAAATCCTTCATTTCACAGATATTCCATGACTTCAGCTGCTATTTGTTTAACTTCTACTTTACTATTCTTCTGGTCTGTGTTCCCTTTTTGTGATATTATTTTTTGTATTGCAAAATTTTCCTCATCTGGGCCTTTGCCTGTATTTTGCTTCAAATATCTTCAGAGCTGTTTTTTTGTACTGATTAGTTTAGCTTTTTCTTTTGCATTAATATTGCACCATAGTCAATATCTCTTTATTTCCCATGCCCTTGTATCTTTTTATAGCTTTGAAAAATCTCTAGGTTTTATTCTTTATATTTTTCAACTTCCTCAGCTGCTTCTTTTGTAAATGGCCCAAAGTTTTTTGGTCTATACCATGTTTTTTATGGATCTGTTGTACTAATGAACGCAAATTTACATTTGAAGCTTTTGACAGCTTTTCTTATGTAAGTATTTTTCCTTACTCTAATTTCTCTCTTAATCTTTTTGGATATCTTATATCTGTGAATTCTGGGCTTCTTGCATAATAGTAATAATACATAATTTCTTTCTTATCCTCAATAGTTCACACTATCATCTTTATGGCTCTTTTTTGGCCTATCAGTGTTTGTGATTTTTGTGGACTACTACTTCCATCTTTAACAGAGGGGCCATCCTCCTCTGAACCTGGCCTGACCCCATTGTAGGACTGTTGCCATGTTCTGAGGATTCTACACTGTCATTTTTTTTCTAGTCCTAATACCAGTGTGCATGCCAAGATTGGGCACTTTTTTATCCATGGACTTGTGCACCCAGTCTTTTTTATTTTTAACATACCTCTGTCCATGATGTGTGCTGTATAAAATGCAGTCTATTTATCGGTGTCATTATGGTGAGATTTTGTAAAAACAGAGTCCACCTCATGAAGGTACTCACCAAAACTTGGGGATAAATTCAGTTACTGCAATACTACTCTCTGTTGTGTGCTGATTTTATCATCTCTTCATTTGGACCCTGAAACCACTGACTCCTATATTATATAGCCAGCACTTACAAACTGTCCATCACTGTCTGGGCCAAGGTAAATAGTTGCATTCCTGCTGAACAAAATACTAGTGATACTGCTGGGAATGATAAGTTCTACTTTACCTTATTGTACTTGTTAATATCCTCCAAAAACAAAGCCCTTTGTTAGACAGAACTCTCCAAGACATCATGATCCACCCACAATGGCCTTCCTGCCACCACTAACTTTGGCCAAGCTGCCACACCCTGCAACAAAACTTATTCCTTTTAATACTAGCTAACAAAATGAACGAAAATTACTCTCAGTCGTCCATGTATCCCATCTGCCATAGACAGCGGCAATCTGTAGGCTTTCTCAATGCCCACTGATCTCTTTCAAAAAACAGCCCATTGTGCCATTTTATGATTAACAAATTCTGAACTTTCAAATCCTTCTTCACTTTTCAAAATACACTGAGCCAAAATTATGCTTATGTGCCTTATGTTACAGTGTCATCAATGTCTGCTCAATGTACATGATTTGGCTGTTCAATGCCACTGACTTATTTGTTACATCTACCACAGTGATAATTTCAACTCAAACTGTTCTTTCCAAAACTCACTGGAATCATCATCAGATGTCATTAGTTGTACGTACCTATTCAACAACCTTGTGGCAACTTTTATCTGTTGTCACATAGGTTCCAGGCCATTGTCTTCATCCTTTTTCCAAAGCTGCATAAATGATGAACTATCGCATTCTTTACTTGATGGTAGCTCCATACCCATAAGATGTCCCTCACATTTATTTTGATTCTCTGTACACAATTCCAACAACAGTATAATACAAATGACTAATAACTCTTGTCACTTTTTTAAAAATCATGTCAAAAAGCATACTTTAAACACATACACAAAACATTTAACTCAACTGAACCTGATAGCGCAGGAGGACAACCAACCCCACTGAATCACCATGAGAATTCCTCATTTCTTGTCCTTCCTGCACATATATCAGCAAAATAACAAACACTCACTACCAATCCTGCTTGCATATGCTTACAAACACAGCGTTACAAGGACTGACCCATGAAGTAATATTTGTAGTAGTCTGTTAATCACCATCCTTTCATCTGAGTAGACTTCATTTGCCATAATTCGTAGTGTCTTATTAACCAGCCAATATTTTACTCACATGACCATCCCAGAGCCCATACCAAGTCATTCAGATTTGTTCACCATGTTGTCGTCTAGGACTGTGATTGTCTTTCTAAAGTTTGAGAAACACAAATTCAGAGAAAGGTCAGCAAGAAGATGAATACTCAGAGCATCAGTACGAAAGAAGACCGAATCAAAGATCAGACAGACAGCTTCCCCACAAGGGCCCAATTAGACTGATGTAACTATGGCATCATTCCTTTAATAATATCCATTAACATATCAATAATACACACTCGGATATCTACATTCTGTTACTATAATGGTAACTATAAATTACAACAAGATGACAAAACATGTCCTAGTTAATAATTGCAAAGCATGTTAAAATATTAACTGACAAAACCAGATGTGTTTTGAGATTCCCCACATACTTGAGATGAGGGTTCTATACATATCGAGTCTAAAATTCCACAACTGTCTCTGAGCGTTTCCCTTGTAACTGTCCTTTTTCGGACAGAATAAGCCTACTTCCTGCCCAAAAATGAAAAGAACCTTCTAGATATCCAAGGCAATACCCTTGTTTTCAAAGATATGCATAGTGATACAGACCTTCACTTGTCCTTTAGTCTGCCCTGTGTCAAATACTCATCCAGTACGCTATTACTTAGCAAACTGTCTAGCATTGAATGTTTTTATTGTGTTCAATGAACTAAACTACTTAACTGTCCTAAAATACCTATAGTTCATACAGCTGCCATAGAAACAACATTCAAGTAACTTATTAGACTTTGTATCTACAGGAAAATCAATGTAAGAAGCTGGATTTAGGCAACACTTCTTCAGTCTTTTAACTTAAAATTTATTGCAAGAAAATAAAGCAATTGTGGTGTGAATAGTGACAAGTAGAACTTAAAACTTTTAAAGGTCATAAATTTGTTGCCAAATAATGAAAATAAAACACTTCAAAATACAAAAACAAAACTGACAAATTTGTCCAATTAGATCAGTCTGTTGTTAGTATTAGTATTAGTATTAGTATCAGTATCACTGTCAGTATCAGTATCAGTATTAGTATCAATATTAGTATTAGTGTTAGTATTAGTACTATTAAACCCAAACTTAAATCATTACAGAAAAAAGTATTTTCAGCCAGTTGAAGGTGCTTTATACAAAAATGTGGAATACAGTCTATATATGCTTATTTACTTGTTATTTCTTAATGTAGACATTTTTGCCACTATTAATTTGATCATGTGTCACATTTTTTTTCATATTAAAATTCATACATAATCTTCAAAGCATGTTTTCAGTTTTATGCTTGGATTACTGGGCCATATATAGGATTTTTGGATTTCAGATTTTTTTAATTTAACATCCTGATATTATCAGTTGTCTAATAATGTTAGTGTGCATTTCCTCAGGCCCTAGAAGCATGTAAACACTGCACACTGAAGGTTTTATGTGTCTTTTGTACACCTTTAGTTGATAGAGTTCATTCAAGAACTTTTTCATTGATAAGATTGGCATCATTTATTTTATCCTCAGCACTTCCACTGATTTGATAAACATTTTTTTCACATCCTTTGTGAATACTAATCAAAAATAATCATTTATCAGCTTTGACTTTTCACTGTTCTGGTTTGGCAGTCTTAAGTTTCACTATCTCTCAATTTACATTTCAGTGTTTGTTTGTTTTTAGCTTTATAACAGAATCCATCTCCTTTCATAACTGAATTACTTGTCAGTCCTCAATTTGGTCAATTAACATTTCTAACTATGCCCCCACTTCTAGTTGCTTGTATGAATCACAGTTACTCATGTCCTCTTTCTACTCAGTTTTATGTTGCTGTGTGCCCCCCATATATAGATGGTCATACCCTCATATTTCACCCATCCTGACCTTTATATCAACTATGTGCCTTGTGATATTTTACTGCTCAGCAGTGCTTATCCATCCACTGAATAACAACATCTTAAAACTAAGTCGACTACTTTATTCCTCCTGGAAGACGATTAAGTCCATATAGGCACATCAGCTAGAGATCAGCATTTTGCCTAATCCTCTATCATAGTTATGGCTCTCTGTATACCATGTCACTGAGTGTCCATGAGCCGGTTAAATTAGCAGTCAAAATTACTACCAGGATTGGTTTGACTATATTACGACAAAGCATGATATGAATATGAACATCTGCTAAAAGTGTTAGAAATTCATTCCTGCCACAAAAACATAACAGTGTGAAAAGTGTTTGGCCTCCATTGCAACCAAATCAATCAACAGTGGCTGCTGATAGTCTACAATGAATGATTTCCTTATACAGCGTTTTTATGAAATTCCACATAACAGAGTATGTACAAATTGATTGTTTCTATGCTTGTAAATGGAAATCAGTGTTGTCTTGTACTCTTCAGGGCCTTTTGTTATTTGTTAAAAGGCAAGACAGTCCTCCACTCAGACCTAAGCATAATTGTAGTCATTCTTAGGACAAGCAGTCAGACAATTGTTCAAGGCAATACTCCATTAGATAAACCTGGTATTTAATGCCACCAATCCCTGCAAGTGCTGAGTTCACCCCTGGTTAGTACAGACTCAAGTTTTCTACCACAGTCTTTCTTGATGGAGGAGTAGATGACCAAAGAAAGCACCCTTGGCTCCCAGGTACATCCCATGGTTCTTTCACAATCCAGCACCAAGTTGATTTGCTGGAGTCTGAGGTGAATGGCTTATTCTCTGAGTCACTCTTCCATTAATTAACAGGACTTTGAACTGAGACATTTTCCCTAGAACAGCTCACAGGCCCTTTAGGGCTAATACGTTTTGGCTGAGGACTGTAAGTCATGTTACTCCCATTCTGGAACTTACTTATCAAGAACTAGCTATCAAGGCAAATGTTTAATGGCAGGTGGAAGGTTATGTCATGGATACAAGATCCCAGCTGTAGGGAAAATTATATGAGAACATTACCTTCACTCCATCTTATTTGGCTTCCAGGCACATATGCCACATATCTACTTTCATGTGAGCACATGTATGAGCTTACCACCGTAGGTGATGGGGAACTTGTGGCTTCCTCACACTCTGGCATATATGAGGATTCAAAGGACCATGAGGCCTCTTTCCCATTCTCTCTCTCTTTCTCTCTCTCTCCCTCACTCACTTTTAGATGGACAAATATTATGAGTCTTCCTTTCCACTTCCACCCATGGAAGATGCCCTCCTTTGGCGAGGCCCTCATGTTTAGGAAGAACAGCTTAGACTTGCCTCAAGCATCTATTTCCTCCCTAGATGTGCTTGGTGCTTCTTCTAGGGAAAAGTTTTGAGAAGCCATGGGCTATTCTCAGTATGTAGCCATTCATTAAGTAGTTTATCCAAGCAGCCTGGAAGCACCATGACTCCAATCATTTGGGGTTAAAGATATGGTTTCCTTCTGCAACTTGACTTGGGGAAGCAACTGAAGAAGCATTACATGCTGATTTTGTATAATTTCTTCAGTTGGTTAAGACTCTGAGCTGTTAATGACATGCTGTCTCCATTTGTCTACTGTGTGACTCTAACACATCATTTAATCAGACAGTACTCCTGGGTTGCCCCTGAAACAGGACACATTGCCCAGTGGGCGTAACTGATTAAAAAATATAAGTAAAGAAGTACAGCAGATATTCTGAAGATCACAACAATTTGCCTTCTAGCCACTTGAAAACACTACCAAAGCTTTGGGGAGGTATGGCAAAACATTTTACTCCACTGCCAAATTGGAGCTTATATCTTCATTGCTACTGAAGCCTGGTGCCAACATAGTGATGGCATCCTCTCAGTACTAGATCTCAGTACTTACCACTCATTCAGACACACTTCCAGAAATGATTGTGTTGTAGGTGGTGGTATGCCTGTGCACCTAAGATGTCCGAACACATTATGATTCCTAAGGCAAGACAATAACCTCAAGCTCCTCTATATCCTATTTAAAATCAGTAAGAATCTGTACCATATCATAGTCAGTTATAGGGGGTCTATATTATAAGCACGAAAGTCCTTTTCGGAGAATACAAAAACAGCTACACATATTGCGCAAACCGTGAAAACATTGAACATCCTGAACCGCGAAATTCAAAATCTCGAATTGTCATAGTTGGCCAACCCTACCTCCCACTTCATACTACCTACCCAAACAAAATAAATAAACCACATACATACACTAACCAAAACCCTGCTTCTAACCCTAAAGTAAAGCTTGCATATACTATCATGTATGCACTTACCTTACCCCCCACCCTAACCCTAAGGTCCGTAACTATCGCACACTTACCTTAAGGAGCTATACCCAAACAAAATAACTAAACCACATACATACACTAACCAAAACCCTACTTCTAACCCTAAAGTAAAGTTTGCATATACTACCATGTATGCACTTAACTTAACCTGCACCCTAACCCTAAGGTCCATAACTATCGCACACTTACCTTAAGGAGCTATACCCAAACAAAATAAATAATCCACATACATACACTTAACAAAACCCTACTTCTAACCCTATACTAAACCTTGCATGCATTATTATTTATGTGCTTACCTTAACCCGCACCCTAACCCTAAGGTCCGTAACTATCGCACACTCTTTCCTTAAGGAGCTATACCGCAGAAGGGCCAACTATGACGATTCGACATTTCGAATTTCGCGCTTCAGGACGATCAGTGTTTTTGCAGTTCACTGAATACGTGTTAATGTTTCCGTATTCACGTAAGTGTACCTTCGCGGTTCTAATAGGGAACCAATTATAGGACCCCTCTGTGTCACCCATTGCCCATGAAGCAAAAAGTTACAGTCATTTTCCACTGAATCAAGCTCTATTTTCCTAGGAGAGATCAACTATCCATCCATAAACTGGGAAACCTACACAACTACAAATAAACATGCACAGTGTTTCCAATATTATTTAAATGTTAGCCTGTTAGACAAATTAGTTCTCACCCCAAACAGGGTCTCAAGCGTGTTGGATCTAATCTTCACAAATACGACTCCTTAATGTTCTTCACCAATATCTGCACCGTCACTGGTCAACTTGAAACACCACTCCATAATATTCACTTTGAGAGAAAACCAAATGTACCCTCAGTCGCTACCATGTTTGGAAATTACTCAAGAGCAAATCTTTTGCATTTAGTGGATACCTGATAAAATTTATACACCCGCATCCCTCAAAGACCCAGATTCACATGATCCTGTCTTCATGGGCAGTTTCTTTTCTCACCTCAATGCTTGCAGACAAACAATGGTTATCACTGAATACAAATTCAGGAACAAGTCTTTATGGTAGAATACTAATACAAAGTATACAGAAAAAGAAAGTAACTTATTGCATGTAGGAATAAGTTGAATACCCTGACCTCCAAAAATGGACTGAAAATACTTAACAAAGAACTTAGAATTAACATCTTATTATCCAAGAATAAATATGAACTAAAAATTGCTACCTTTGTAAAGAATAGCCATAAAGCCTTTTTCAACTATGCTAGAATCTTAGAAGCTTTACCCAACACTGCACGGTGCCAATACCTAACAGGAACACATATTCAGCCTCAGAGGACATAGCAAACATGCTAGCTGATAAACTTAGCACAAACAGCACAGCTCTGTCTCCTCCTAACTTTCCCACTGCATATTAGCATGCCTTCATCTCCCCCTCAGATCACCTCAGAGCACGTCCTGAGGGCACTCTCCAGGGCCAAGAATACTAGCACTATGGATCTCGACAATGCGCCAGGCTGCTTCCTTGTCAGCATCAAACAGCTTTACTGACTTGCTATTTAATCTGTTCAGTCTCAGCCTCTCCACTGAATTCATACCTAATGAATTGGAGCAGCTGTGGTCATCTCCCTTCTTAAGGCAGGGTCTACCACACTGACCCTGTGAACAGAATAACAAAAAGCCTAACTAACCTTATCTTCAAAGTGGTAAAGTGCATCATCATGGGGCTTATAGAATAAAGACATTGGCAATCTGTAGAACCATGACCCAGACCAGTTTGAGTTTGTTATAGGTAGATACTAAATTTAGTGCACAAGTCACCACTGCTTTGGATGAAGGCAAATTGGTACATACTGCCTACCTTGACACCATTCCATCTGCTAGCATTGTATTCAAGCTAATCAAACTAAATAATAGTCCTTATGCATCCTACCAGATAGCAAACTGGTTCACTACCAGAACACATTCTATTAGTGCGGGGGCCATTCCCTTGTCTAGAAGGGAAATTACTAATGAGATCCTCCAGTAATTATGTGGTATTTTTTCTCTGACATCAAAGCTGATAACGGAGGCCTGTTGCTAACCAACTTTGCAGATTACTGCAAACATAGAGCTATCATACCCTCTCCAGCTGACTTCCAGATTCTTCAGGAAACATAACACATATAAATGAATCATGCCAAGACCAATGGTAAATGCTAAGAATTTCAGCATTATGTCCTTTAGTAAACAATTAAACAAATGCACCTATCACATAGATGAAATCCCCTGAAAACTGACAGTTATAGGGAGTTCAGCTCTTTCATAGACATTAATCACTTCTTTGACTACTATGTATCTACTGTCATTAAAAAATCCACCTGTCTTGTAGGGTTGATTATCATGAGTATAACTTCTAGGTCAAAGGAAATTATCATTATTCTGTACTTCTCTTTTACTGGACCCTTAATAGATTATAATACCCCTTTATTATGTAATCGTTCAAAGTGACTCAACTCAAGAAAACTCAGGGGGAATTTAATAAAGCCTACTTTTCCATGTAGGCATCGTGGCACACTGCTTACACAAAAGTAAGCAAGTTTGTGATCCAGTAAACAGAGCTGGGCGGCGTGCACACACGTGCCAACACGGAAGTATCTGTGGCATGCAGATCACCTCATAAGCAGGTGAACTGCATGCAAATGAGGGAGGTAGTGTGATCCAGCAAGCAGACAGGGAGTCCTGCTCACCCCATGTTGGTGTCTATAGTGTACACAGAAAAATTCCCTGTACAGGAATTTAAACAGACAACATGGACTGTAAAAGTAGTTCAAGGGACAGAAATAGGACAGGAGACAGATATGTGCAAAATTATCCACCCTGTGTCCAAAACCATATGGGAAATACTTTAAAATATTTTTTTTAATGATCTATGTATGTTTGCACAGCATGCTGCAGTGGCAAACATGCTATTATGAAAAAAAATAAAAAAGATTGTAAAAAAAAAATGTAGTAGTATGTGACAGTAATGTATTATAGGACCCTGCATGGAGTATCTACAATGGTGGAATGGTGCTGTAGCTAATGAGGCAAGGCCTGGAACCATGTAGTTTCCAGGTTGTGTGCATGGGGCCCTATGCAAATGAGTTGGGGTTACTGAATAGCACAAATGGGCATCCATGTCTGCAGATCCCATTCATGTAGGCACAAAACCATGTTGGTGTCCAGAGAAGAGGTAGCTGACATCAAGAGGCGGGTGTGTCTGAGGACTTATAAGCTCATTGGAGCTCAGCTGTGCCTGTCTGCGTGGTGCACTGCTGTCCTCAGCAATGGGGCTGTGTACACTGGCTGCTAAAATTTGTTTATCTTCAGGTCGCATATTTCAGTGTGTTTGCTCAGCATGCCATCATGCTGAGCATACCCTTTCATGGGGATGTGTGCAGTGATTGCTGAGCATTGTTTACCTTCATGGCGCCTATTTGCATTGTGTGCCACTGTGCTCAGTAGGGGGGGTCTACACTGGCTGCTAAGCTTTGTTTACATTCAGGGTGTGTGTTAGTGTGGTGTACCGCAGTGCTTAGTGAGGAAGGCTGTCCAAAAAAAAAAATTGACTGAGAAAGCCAATGGTATATTAATTACTGATGACCCCTGTTTCAATTAAACTAGGGCCATTAACAGTCCATAATGATGTACTTGGCAGGTGGAATGTAACATAGGTAGCCAATCACTCAGGCTGCACCTAC
This sequence comes from Protopterus annectens, assembly GCF_019279795.1. Taxonomy (NCBI): domain Eukaryota; kingdom Metazoa; phylum Chordata; order Ceratodontiformes; family Protopteridae; genus Protopterus; species Protopterus annectens. Next base: position 866,607,334 of record NC_056725.1, on the reverse strand, counting down.
AGCAGAGCACTATAAAGGTTGCATACACCCTACAATCTAATTTCATCCCCATACTCTGCACCAGTGGAGTATAGACTTGGGATTTTTAACTGAAGGAATGCTAGGGGCTACTGCAGGTCTGCTACATCTGTATGTGCTAGATGCTGAGGTCAGTGCTGCTGCTATTGACAATAGGCCTATACAGAGAAGGAGAAGAGTGTTCAGGCCCAGGGTAACCTTCCAGGGGCTACATGAGCTGGAGATTGTAGAGCGCTACAGGGTGGACAGGGACATGCTATAAGAACTCACTGAGCTCTGCCACCCTCAACTCAGACCCAGATCCAACAGAGGGGAACCCATCCTAGTGGAAACAAAGATATGTGTAGCTCTTAGGGTACTAGCTACAGGTACTTTCCAAAGGCCAGCTGGGGGCATGATGGGGGTCTCACAGGCATCAGCATCCAGGGTACTCCACCAGTTCCTGAATACTAGGCTTCCAAATGCCAGTGAGCACATTTATTTTCCCCACACCCCTGAGGGAAGGGCCAGCAGTATGCAACACTTCTACCATGTAGCACACTACCCTGAGGTACTGGGTGCCATAGATTGCACTCATGTACACATCAAGGCACCACCCGGTGAGGAGGGTAGAATCTACATCAACCACAAGGGGTATCTCTCCATCAACTGCCAGGTCGTGTGCAATGTTAGGGTATTATCATGAATGTGTGTGCTGGCAGCCCTGACAGTTATCACAACTCCCATATCTGGCAAGCATCACAGCTGTGCCAGATGTTTGCTAGGGGGAACATCCTGCACAGTCATTTACTGCTTGATGCTGGCTACGCATGGAACTGTGGACGATGACACCCATCAGAAATGCACACACACTCATGGATAAACATCATAATGAGGCACATGCAAAAACTAGGAACATCACAGAGTGTGTGCTTTAGCTGCTGAAGTCATGGTTCCAGTGCCTTGATATATCTGGTGGAGCTCTGCAGTACACTCCCACCACATATGCATAGATATTCACAATGTGCCGTGCTATACAATATGATCCTGCCGAAACAGCTGCAGTAGGATCAGCAAAAGGAAGGGATGCACAGCCCCCCACCAGTGCCTAGGACCCACAGCCTCACCCCCAGGGGGACTCAGAGGAGGAACCCCCTGAGGATGTCTCTGTAGGCAGACATAGCTGTGCCCAGTATGCCCTGGCCTTGGCCAAGAGACAACGCATAGCACATGCACTGACAACCTAAGGCCCTAGGGACTGATACCTTACTCTGACTCGCATACATATAGAAAAAGGGATGCCAACCAGCCCACACAACCTATACCTCACCATATATTGGTTGTGTATTGCATGCATCAGACAGAGTCGGACCCAGACTATAGGTCTGTCAACTGCTGAATTCTCAAGGTAAGTCACTCACCTATACACCACTTACAAAGTGTACTAGAACATGGTAGCATATGTATGGACCTGCCGCATGTATGCAAGGGAATATAGTGGGCTACTGGGCTACTTGGAGAGATCTAACAGCCACTTGAGACAACAAGTACTCTGTCCAATAGTATATGCTCCATAATATGTACTAGGCCCTATGGCTGGAAAATCCACTACCTTATTCAAAGGAGTTGGCAAAAATTCGGGTCACAGGACAGTCGCCCAACTGTCTATGCCAGCAGAGCAATGGGCTTGTCATCCCCCACCCCCAACACATATGTGGTCCCATACAACTGCTGTAACAGTAAGTCTGCAATGATTTTTCAAAAGACCAGACAATTCCAGGGCTGTGACATAGAACCTGGCCACACATTCTATCTCTCACAAAACGCAAGGGTGACAATGTATGTCTGTATTCCGTTAATTGTGTGAGGAATGACACCCCTCTGTCTGGTGGCTGGTGTGACTCACTGGCCTAGGGACATTAATATGGGTGATGGTATTGATAGTTTGAATCTAGCAACGTCACATCTTTTGCATGTGAGGTTCTCATATTGGTGGTATTCCTATACACTGTCATACTCCTCAGTCTGTTACTGCAAGAAAGCTGGATGAAGTCAGACAGAGTGGGGGGACAAAGGGGCAAAACTACAGACAGACATTACACATGCTCTGATGAACCTAGAAGGTGACTAGTATAATAGCAGGTTGCAACAGAACAGAATAACTGCAGGATGTAACGGCTGTCACTTAAATGTGTCAGTAGTTAGTACAATTCAGTGACTGCATTATACAATATTTTACCAGAACACCACAAATGTATGAGGAACAGACCAGACATATGGGGCAAAATGCTGGACATTCTGCAAAAACATGTATAGTGAGAGGTGTGCAGACTGTCACCCTGTGTGTGGTGTTACATTATGTACCCTAGGCACATATTAAGTACAGCACACAGCTGGGGAATGCCTTGGACAGTTTCAGAAATGTGCTGTACTGTGGAAACTGGTGCAATAGCCAATGTCTGCAGCACACAAAATCCCAGACTGGGACCAAAAATGGGAATGTCTATTCAAGATTTTCAACATTACAGTCTTCCACCCAATGGACTCAACTAACCTCTACTATTAAGCAGGGGGGGCGAAGCACTCCTGCACCCCCCATGTGGGGGCTTTGCCCCCACTACCTTACTTAAATATATCAACTCCGAAATCGCACTACAATGAGGAAATGAGCTACTTCCCTGTTCCTCACTGAAGCACGACCTCCCTCCACAGTCTTGACTAACCTCGTTCGACCTCTTTCAGTTCAAATTCATGCCCCTTGACAATCGCGTGATCACACAACTGTTCGACTTTCTGCAATTCACGTAAATGATTGCAAGCTATATATATATATATATATATATATATATATATATATATATATATATATATATGGGGATGTAAGAAAGTCCCCACATACTCTCAGAAAGCTGAGGTTATCTGCACTTACACATCACAACAGTTGTCCGAAGGAAACAGACCAAGGCTGCAACAGTACATAATCCACTCACATAGAGACCCCTGTGCCTGCAGAATGTCACCTTGTAGACTTACACAGGTGAGCAGGTGTAATGTACAATGGTATCAATACATGCCTTGGACAGGCCATATTGTCCCTGACCACATGGTTGCCTGTCTAACTGCAACCAGCCACATATGGCCATACTGGTAGCTGTACACACATAGCAGGGATATTAATGGGTATCCCACTCCTAGGACACTAGATAGAATAACAGTACCAAGAAATAATACTCTGTAGGCCACACATGCTGTCTAACACAAGGCTACTTGCATACTCCACAAGTACTGTGCCTGCAATCCCATATACAACAGATGTAACCTGTGGCGCATGCAATAAGTACTGTAAGCTAGAGTGTGCAATAGTTGATAGGTAGGGGTTCTAATCTCACATGAGCCAACTGTGTGTGTGTGTGTGTGTGTGTGTGTGTGTGTGTGTGTGTGTGTGTGTGTGTGTGTGTGTGTGTGTGAGTGTGTGTGTAAATATATCCCTTTGCAGCACTATGTACATGCCCATATGGAACATCTCCGTGCAATGGTTATGCATTTTATGGCAGACAATCTAATCTCAGATAAACTCTGTGGTGCATGCAATAAGTAATGTAAGCTATAGTGTATAAAAGTAGTTAGGTAGGGGTTCTAATCTCACATCAGCCAACTCTGTGTGTGTGTAAATATATCCCTTTGCAGCATTACGGAAATGCTTATATGAGCTATCGCTGTGCAATAGTTATGCATTTCATGGCCCTGTGACTAGCTGAAGGCCTTAAATTGGCCTCCTCTACATAATCATAACTGATGTCCACCACTTGTCTGACCCGGACACAGAATATTTCTAGATGTGTCAACTCCATCACCACACATCTAGATTTATAAGTTCAGAAAACCCAGGTGACATGTAGCAAGGGTAGCAGACCTTATCACAAAGTATGAATGCATGATTAAGCTGACTGCTCCCATTGTCCCTAATAGACTGTTCTACACATATGCACCTTGGGAGCCATACATGTATACTGCTGTACCTTGCTAACGTCATATGTCTGCTGTTCTGCCATGCCATCCTGTGCCAGTGTATTGCCGCTATTTGTCCATAGTTTATCTCCTCAGACCCCTGGAGCAAAAACATATACAGATCCTTGATACACCTGTCACTCTGTAACACTATCACCAGTCAAACATCATACACAAAGTGTGGTGTGAAGTCATGACACATGCCAGAATACAGTACCTGTTGTGGCCCACAACATGGCATGGCAAAACAATACTCACTACACAAGTACATGTCAAGTAATATAGACACCCTGTGCATCAGACACACAGTAGCATTTCCCTGCATTGATACAATGGATGGCAGGGATGTGGCACAGGTATTATCACATGCACAGGGTGTGGTGCGGGGGTGCTCTAGGCCTAGGCTGTGCCAAACAGTTGACAGCATGTGTGTGAGTCAAGAAGGGGTGCAAGTTAGATAGGCCATGGAGAGGTGTCGTGTTTGTCTGTTGGTGACTTGCATGTGGCAGTGGTGTTTCAGTGTGTGCGTGTACAGTCAAGCCCAGTGCTAGCCCTACACAAGTGTATGTTAGACAGCTGTGGACTGTGCATGGTAGAGTGGACAGTTCACCATGTCCAGCCATGAACATGGGAACTGGCTCTTCCAGGAATAGCACTGGCATCACCATGCCCAAGGTCAGATGTGGTGCTAGTACTTGATAATGACTGCTGTCTGCTGGGGCTATATCCTCCATGGGACCATCCAGGATCATGTGCTCATGGCTGCCACATTGTGGTATGGACGGCACACTTCTCTCTGTAGTGCTGGAGGTACTGCCACTACAGGAGTGTGACTGTGCATGGCCACATGGACGGTCTGCAGATGGTTGGCTGACCTATGTCCACGTGTCCGACGCCCAACTCAATGCAGATGTTCCAGCACAGAAAATATGCAGTCCAAGACAGACACTGTCTCAGCCCACCATCTGTCCCCTGCATCAGTGAACCAATCCAGGGTGTGCCCAATGCAGTGGAGGCAGTCATGGATGTCAGACTATGCTGCATCCATAACCCTAAGCATCCATCTGATGTTGCATTCAGAATGTGCCTATGCCTACATGACAGCCCAAAACATGTGCCAATTGGCCTATGATGTGACACCTGCAACAGGTGGTGGATGGATAGCAGTCCTCCTATGAGCATCCCTGTCACTCTGCCCGTGTGGGACCTCACCAGCTCTCTGGCTAAGACAGCTTTACCAGAAAGGCTCATCCAGACTCTGCTACACTTTGCTGTGAAGGAAAGGTTAGTTTGCTGTTATTTTTTGTATTTCTGTATTGCCTTTCTATATTTTGAATACTGTAGTTTGTTTTCTTTACCTTGTGTTTTGCTTGCATTCTGTTTAACAGCATATTAAAACTTCAAAAGAGACCACAGCTCTCTCTGTTCTGAGTCAGGCAGAAATAAGAACTGATTAATTAAGGACTCATTCATAAGACAGAAAAGGTCACTTAAGGTTAATCACTTGTTAACAGAGGGGGTGGAGCTAGGAACTAAAATTTCTATTTAAGGAGTAAACTAAAACATTTCAGAGCTTTACCAGAAAGTCTCATCCAGACTCTGCTACACTTTGCTGTGAAGGAAAGGTTAGTTTGCTGTTATTTTTTGTATTTCTGTATTGCCTTTCTATATTTTGAATACTGTAGTTTGTTTTCTTTACCTTGTGTTTTGCTTGCATTCTGTTTAACAGCATATTAAAACTTCAAAAGAGACCACAGCTCTCTCTGTTCTGAGTCAGGCAGAATTTTTCCCCTCCCTCCCACACATTTAAGTTGTCTTGTTAAATACCACTGTCTTTCTAGTTGCCCGCCTCTTATGTTAATCTGACCATATATCTCATTTCTCTCTACTTTCACTGGCTTATGTGAGTAATCACAAAACCATCACTTTTGAAATCCCACCCCTTCAATTATTTAAATTTATTGGCCATCCTACAGTATTTCATAGTACCAAAATACAAAAGTAACCACCCCTTTCAGTCCATCTTGCTGTTTTAAAAATAGTAACTCTCCACTAAACCTTAACTTTTTAAACAGGTAAAACTCAAGTTACCTACTTTCATATCTAACTTCTCTAGTGCACACTGCAGAGTGCATTCTTTTCAATCTTACCTTTAAGCATCCCTGTTACTAGCACTTTCTCTAATACCTAAAACGATCATCTCTACTTGACTCCAAGTAGACTTTTCTCTATCTGTTAAACCTAGCACTTGCTCCTACAGTACTTATTACCTTGATACGGCACTCTTATAGATAGCACCCCAAAAGGCAAACCCCATTTCTCGGTCACCACGTCCCCGAATCTCTATTAAAGTTTTTTGTCTAGTCCTTCTAGCATGTCGAGGGATCAGTTGCTAGTGTCCTCTCCTGCTCAGCTGGTGAACCTGGGAATATTGAGGCAATGTTACAATTGCCTCATGTACACAGACAACCCTCTCCTCCTCCCACAAAACACAAATACATGCGAGAGATGCAACTATACGGCCAAACTGGAGGCTGAGCTCTCAACATAGGACTGGCAAGACCAGTCAGGAGGAGAAGGTTACCACACACACTATAGACCCAGTCTCACATAGTACCATCACAACCTCAAATCATACACATAAACACATAAAGACATACTCGGCGGCTCTGATCAAAAATCTACCAAAACAGCAGAGGCCACCAAAGCAGACACCCAAACAACCACCACCTCAGAACACAACACCTGCAACACATAGACCTCACAGTCAGAGTGTCAAACAGTCACAGCCCTTAAGGCCAAACACAATGCCAGACACACTAGTCATTGGTGACTCCATAGTCAGACACACTGACGTCCCGCCAGACTGAGTAAGGAGAAGGTCACAGTAAGCTCCCTGTCGGCGCTAGAATCCGCCACATAACGCAAGCACTCAGGTCTCTCAACAGCAGGTACAAATATGACTCAGTCATTGTCCACGCTGGTGTAAACGACCTGAGACGTACCTCCTTGGACTACATGAAAAGAGACATTGAGGAGCTCTCTGATTATGTAGCCCAGGCAGGTATGACCCTGACCTTGAGCAGTATCCTACCTTCACCAAGAATGATGCCACAATACAGAGATAAGATGATCAGCTTTAACAATTGGCTTAAACTCTGGTGTCATTCAAAGGGGATCCAATGTCTGTCTGCCTGGGATGACATGCTGGACAAGCCACGCTGCCGCAAGGGACGGCTTGCACCTGTCACCCTGGGATTCCGGATATTGGCAAAGGCTCTTGCCACCCCATAGTGCCTTTTTAGGCAAGGCTCAAATTCTAAACCTACCACCCTAGAACACAAAAAGGAAAAAACTAAGGGTAATGCTGCTCAATGCCAGAAGTCTAAATCTCAAAATGCACGCACTCGAGGCCCTTCTCAGTATGGAGAACATCGATGTCTGTGCAGTGACAGAAACCTGGTTCAAGGCTCCTGAGAGCACCCCAGCACTATCAGGTTTTACCTCTTATCATGCGTTCCGGCCCAAACATCCGGACAATACCAAGACAGTAGGGGGGGTATCCATATTCATCAAAGACACCCACACCTCAAGACTGGTGGCAACGCACGATGCATCGGAGACCATCCAGGTGCAATTAACCATAGGCAAGACTGCTCTGCAAATTGTAGCATGTTACAGGCCACCCTCACAAACTCAGGAACCTCACATGGCCTTCCTGAAAACACTAGAGGGGATAAATGTATCACCAAACACCATCATACTAGGTGACTTCAATTACCCTAATATAGACTGGGAACACTACTCAAGCCCAAACACCCTAGCCCAAAAGTTCCTGGAATTCATAAACTCAGATGCCATGGAACAACTAGTCACCATCCCCACAAGAGGAGAAAACATACTTGATCTCATCATCACGAACATGGGAGCACAATGTTCAACACCGAAGTATACCCCTCACTGGTGAGATCAGATCACAAACTAATCTCGCTGGAGGTCCTCATCCCACCCCACCTGAAATAAAAAAGACCACAGTAAAGAACTTCTCGAAAGCCGACTTCACACTTCTAAAGACTAGCGTGGTCTCCTTTAAGGCCCCCGAGCCGACGGAAAACAGTACTCAAGCCGCTGAATCACTTACAAATGCCTTCTACCAGCACCTGCAGGACTGCATGGATAAGGCAATCCCAAGCAAAACAAAGACTCTTTGTACCAAAGGCAAGCGTCCACTCTGGTGGACCCCAGCCATAAACAAACTCTACAACAAAAGGAGGAAGCTACTACAAGATAGAGCAAAATCCTTAAAAGGTAAGACACCCTTGATCACTATAAGTAAAAAACTAAGAGCTCTCATAAAATCATCCAAAGCAAATTTTGAGAGAAAAATAGCTAAAGACTCAAAAGACAATCATAAGGCCTTCTTTAGCTATGTTAGAAACCTGGGAGGAAACTCCCAGATATGCTCAGAACTAGTTCAAAATGATGTGAAGATTACTGATCCTACAGACATTGCCAACATACTGGCTGACAGGTTCAGTGCAAACTTCTCCCCTCCCCAAAGGAGAGATATCTATACCAAGCGATTGCAGCCCCCAAACATCTCCAACGCCCAAGTGAGAACTGCTCTCTCCAAAGCAAAAACACAGCATCCATGGGACCTGATGGTGTCCCCGGCTGTGTGCTCCACGAACTCAACGAGGAATTAAACCCACAGCTAGGACAGCTGTTTAATCATAGTCTTACCTCTGGATACGCACCCAGGAGTGGCGACTGCAACTGTGGTCCCACTTCACAAAGGCGGTGCCTCCACCGACCCTGGAAATTACCGCCCATTAGCTTCACAAGCCTTATCTGCAAAGCCATGGAGAGGATCATAATGGACCTCATAAATAAAGACATAGGGAATTTGCAGACTTTGGATCCATCCCAGTTTGGCTTTGTCAAAGGCAGATCATGCCTTCTAAACTTGGTTGACTTTTTCAAACAGTCACCAAAGCCATTGATGAGGAAAGGCAGTCCATACAGCCTACCTCGATCTGGCAAAGGCCTTTGATACAATACCCCACTCGGGTATCATTGAAAAACTCATCAGCTTAAATGTTAACCCATACATCACAAGATGGGTTGCAAACTGGCTGAGTGACAGAACCCACAGGGTCAGAGTTGCTGGCGCCATGTCAGACTCAAAGCCTGTCACAAGTGGTGTACCACAGGGCTCAGTCCTGGGCCCACTCTTGTTTGGCATCTACTTTTCCAAGTACAAGCAAACACAGGAGGGTTATGGCTGACAAAGTTTGCAGATGACTGCAAACTGGGCCATAGTAGAAAACACATCTGACACAGATATCCTTCAGAAGGGTCTCACAGAAACGGATAACTGGTGCCAGAGCCATGGCCTAAAGTTAAATGCCAAAAAATGCATAGTCATACCCTTCGGGAAAAACAAGGTTACCCCTAGCTACCAAATAGGTGGCAATCCACTGAGTATAGAAGAAGTTATCAGGGACCTGGGGACCCAGGTTGATAGTAGTCTGTCATTCGACACCCATGTAGCTAAAGTAGTTAGGAAGACCTTCTACATTGCCCACCTTATCATGAAGGGATTCTCATCTAGATCAAGGGAGGTCATAGTCTCCCTATACTCATCACTCATCAGACCAATGATTGAGTACAATGCCCCATTCGGAATGTATCTGACCCGACACTTGCAGCAGCTGGAGAGGCCACAAAAGTTCCTCACCAAAAGGATAAAGGGTCTCAAACATCTGTCCTATGCTGCCCGACTGAAAGAACTCCAGCTCTATTCAGTCGCACCGCTTGCTCAGAGGTGACCTTTGCCTAACATACAAGGCCATGTCAAACCCAGATTTGATGAATATGCTTCACCTCAAAAATCTAGATCCGTCAGAGCCACAAGGGCGGGAGACTTAAACCTCGACACGGCTATTAATAGGACGTGCTGGAGGGATAGATTCATCACCCAAAGACTCCCTATGCTGTGGAATAAAATCCCGGTATATGTGAGGCAGAGCACCTCGCTGGCCTTGTTCAAGAGAAATCTTGACCAATGGATGGGAGATCGCAGATATACCCCAGGGATTACCTCAGTGTCACTGCTCAACAGAGGCACAGCAAAATAATGGGTATAGTTCCCCATACTAAAGGGGTGGCGTAAGCCACAAAACTATGGGCTAGGCTTGTAAATGCCCTCGGGCAGATAGCCTAGTATGAACCTATGAACCTATGAACCTATGAACCATGTCTACACTCACTGATGCCATAGTTGCCACACTGTCCTGTTCAATGTTGCCACCCTTTGACTGTCCAATATCTGTGGCCTGCGGAGACTGGGTGTGTGTGGGCATGCTGACTGTGTGCGATGACAATTGTGGCAGAAGAGGGATGTCAACCTCAGGGACAGGTTCTGCCCCCAACAACCCAACTTGTGCCTCACTATGGCCACCATCATCATCATAGTCTGATGAGACACTGACATCTGGTTGTGAGAGGGACAGACTTCAACCCCCATGGTCACCTGTGAAAACAAAGTCAAAAGCAGTACATTACTACCAGTACTTTAATGTATGATAATCCACACAGACTCATACAAATGAGGATCCACAGTTGTATTTCCAGTCTCACATCTTCTCATCTCCGCTCCCGTTCACAACAGACAGCCTCACAACAACATACACAGACAAGTCAAGCCCTTTATAACATGCACTTGAGCTACATCCAGTTAAAGTTACTAGTACACTCTGCCTGTAAGTTATGTAATATGACTGTATACATTATATAACTTCACATAAAAGCCAGCATACTTATCTTGAGAATGATATGTCAGTACTAGTGCCACTGCCTGAGGTATGTACCATCTCCCTTTTGTGTTTGAACAGGCATCTTGGAATAATTGCCTCATGTATATCAGGTTGTGTAGCCACTCATAACTATAAGTACAAATGTGTTGATGGTCATTCAAATGCACAACTGTGATTACCCAGTCTATGAACCATAGTTAACTGTTCCAGAATGGAATATACAAATATACTACTTTGGCTAAACACAATATTTGTACATAGAGCAATATGGCAGCCCTTAACTTCCATAGTGTATATATGATCCGTAAAAAACAGTATCACACTTACCAGGCGCAGGACACTGGACTTGGTCCACACCTGATGGACCTATGAAAAGGTGAAGGAGAGGTATTGTCAGCACCATGAAAGGTTGCAGCACTATGAGGTAATATGTGCATATATCCACAGATACAGCAGCTACTGTGATACTGGGTGTATTTCTGACGTTCTGAGTATGTGTGCACAACTGATAGTAAACCCCAATACCCCCCCCATGCAGACAGACATGACACCCATGTACAGGTATATACAGCCTGCCACAATGCCTGATACAGTATTACACTGGTGAACACATTACGCTTACCTGGATGCTCCTCTACTGTGGACACTGTGGCATCCACCTCCACAATGTATGTTGTGATTCATGCCTGGTAGCTGTCATGTGTTCCTAGGTTCACCAGGAATTCCTCTGTGGCTGAGAGTGGTTGTTCTGTTACAGACCCTCTACCGGTGGAGGCACGATCTCTGGCAACATCAGCTGCCCTTCATCGTGCAGCATTCTGCATGTCTGTGGCCCAGTGTCGGACCTGCTCATAGGACCTGTCCTGTTGGCTGATATGATTGACATCTCGCACAAGGTCTGCCCACAATGCTGCCCCCTCTTCTCAATTATGCTTTCCCCTGTACAACAAGATCTGATGGTGCTGTCTCAGTCCATCCATTATTATGTCATTCTCTGCATCTGAGATGGGGGCATGTCTTATGCGGTACATGGTTCCTGTAAGACAACAAAAGGGGAACACATTACAGGACCAGATACATGGACGTCCACTATGTACAGATCCAGCACATCCATAATGGCCTGCACTATCCACTGCTCCCTCACACGTCATACCCCACAGTCTGGCAACACATTACATGTGTGGATACCACCAAGATAGTAGCAATACTGGGGTATGTCCCTGTGTGCCATGACAAATTCTGCTGTATGTTCTGACACCCAACACTGCAGTGTACTGTGGTGTGTCCCTTACGGGCAACCTCCCACTATGTCATACAGCCACTGCCAAATGAATAGCAGTGTGCTATTACAGCCACTATACGGGGACTATCCAGTAATACCAATGTGCCACAATGACAGAAAACAGTGCAAATATGCTGTAGAATACATTCCCTATAGGTATAATACCTCTCAACTATACAGATGTTTGCAGAATGTTTGGATGTTTGCGTCATACTTTTGGTCATTTTCACACAACATTGTGGATTTCTAACAAAAGGTTTGTAGGTTCATAGGTGTGTACTAGGCTAATGATCCTGGAGCCTTTACAAGTCTAGCCCATATGATTACCCTAGCATCATGCCACACAACCTTAGCTCCCAGTGCCTCTGTCGAGTAGAGCCACTGGAGTGATCCCGGGGTGAATTTTCTATTTCCCATCCACACATCAAGATTTCTCTTGAAAAGGGCCAGTGAGGTGCTCTGTTTAACAAGTATGGGAAGTCTATTCCATAGCATGGGCAGTCTCTGGTTTATGAATCTGTCCCTCCAGCACATTCTGTTGATTGTGATAATGAGACTGAGGTCTCTGGAGCGTGTGGTGTGGAGGGATTGAGATTTCTTTAGATGTAGAATTTCTAACAGAGCTGGGTCAGACATGGCTTTGTAAGTCAAGCCTCTAAGTAGGTGATATGAGACAGAGAATAGTTGGAGTTTTTTGAGTCTGTCCATATAGGACACATGTTTAAGGCATAGGATCCTCTTTGTGAGGTACTTTTGCAGCCTCTCCAGTTGTTGCAGATGTCTAGTGAGGTACATGCCAAATGGGGCATTGTACTTGATGATTGGCCTAATGAAGGAAGAGTAGAGGGAGACAATGACCTCTTTCTTCCTGTTGGCCAATCATTGATGGTTGATGTCAGAAAATAAAGGCAGACATCTGAGTTTAAGACATCATACCCTTCAGAACACAGTTATGCTACTGTAATATCTGTTATTTTATTTACTTTCTTACTTTGTATGAGCAATAATTACAGTGTCCCTAATTTTGGCCCTTTGTCTATCCATTAATTATGGTGTTGTTCAGATTTCTTGCTGTAATAGGTTAACAGCTATATTAGGCATAGCTCTCAACCAGACAGGGACAAGCATCAACAGAATCATGGACTTAGCCGGAGTACATCAGGGACAATCAAGGACACTTTTAAAATGTTAGAAGTGTTTATGTGAGACATTGACAGAATGAGAGGAAGTGAATTAGTGTACATCGTCTGACAGTACAGGAGTATATACCCTTACTTATTGTCGCTATGTATTGCATGTAATTCACTAGCTTTCCTACAATAGCCAACCATTGTAGGAGGGATTAAGAGGGATGGAGCTAAGATGTGAGCAGAAATCAGTGACATTTAAGAAGCATGCCTGTAGGTGCAGGACAGCTGAGTATCAATGACATGTCATTACCATAGATCTAAGACAGGATTACAGCTATGATCCCTATTCCCCATACCTCCATCCTCCCATATGCATCCTGTTAAATGGACAAATCGATAACATACCTGGTTGAGTGCAGTACTCCTTTGTTTAACTTTGCTTCTGGTAATCTTTTCAAAATACATACTCTGTGTGAGGTACATCTCATACAGACTTGTTCCCCATAACCAGCTGCTTGCCTTTTTAATGTACTGTTCATGAGCATTCTGTACCAATCTGTAGCTTTGATATGGTAATTGCAGCCTAAACAGCTGAATTGCACATTAGCCAATGACATTACACAACAGTGCAATATATAAGGCCTTCATGTAGACCTGGGCCCCTTTCTTAGCTATTAAAAAGGACATTACTGAGGTGTGGGGACTACAGCATTGCAGAGGGTAGGCACCATAACTGTCAACTGTAGAGATTTATACAGTATGTCCACAGTTTTGCCTCATATGTGTGGTCAGCAAGGGCGCCCGCAGGCAGGTGCAAGGGGGTGCACTTGCATCCCCCTGGAATCCGCCGAGTTAATCTTTTGATTTAAAAAAAAAAAAATTTTTTTTTTTTTTTTTTTTTTTTAAGGCATTCTTCTTTAAGAAGCCCAGTCGCAGGTGTGCTGACATCATCGCGCGAAGTTTGCGAGCGGGAACTAAAATGAACAGTTGTGAGTCGTGACATCATCGCGCGGGAGCTGAAATGGACAGTTTTGGACCTTAGTAGATGGGACTCTTGCAAGCGAGTGGGAACGGACGGAAGATGGGACCCTTGCGAGCGGGAACCGAAACGGCTTTAGTGGAGCTGAAACAGGCAGCTTTAGTAAGGTAGGTGTGTGTGTGTATGGAAGATGGGACGCTTTAGTGAGGTGTGTGTACGGAAGATGGGACGCTTTAGTGAGGTGTGTGTGTGTGTGTGTGTGTGTGTGTGTATATGTATATATATATATATATGTGTGTGTGGTGGGGATGGGGCAAATAGCATCCTTTCCAATATGGTTAGTTTGTCTTAAAATATCATTTATTCTCAAAGACGCACACATTTTTGTGGGAATGGACACCGTTGTTTTAGAAGAAACTCTATCTGGTATTCTACTTTGCATGCCTTTCCAACAGAAAACAAAGGCTTCTAGGTCAGTCTCATGTGGAATTTAGCAACTCCATATGAGGGATGATTATCAGTGATGCTGGCTCCATCTGACAGTCTCCCATTTATTAATTATGTGTTTGCCTCATAAATCACATTGAGCTAACTAGCAACCATTGAATGGCTGCAATTCTGACATGCTTATGTCATCATATAAATGTTGGCAGTCTACTGCGCATGTCCCGAGGCTAATCCTCAAGGTATGCAACTAAAAAAACAATGTATTTGCATCCCCCTGTATCCTCCATGCCCCCTGCTGCTTATTTATTTAAACATTAAGATCACACAGTCCCTGAGAAAAAGGCATATTCCCCAACCCTAAGGATTATCTGTTTTTGCACAACTGTCGACCATCTGTATAGTCGATCAAACTGTGTCAATAATACAGAGGTCAGTTTTAGCTAAAATATATACAGGAGCGACTCAAGGAGTTATACTTCACAATATATAAATGTAAAATAGAGGACTGCTGATTAAAATTCAGTAAAATCTTACTCTTTCAAAAAGAATTCACCAAAGAAGTATATTGCCAAATCAGACCAAGTTACTCAAATGAGATGGAGAGAGAAAACTAAATGCTCCCATATCCCAGAGTTTATGTGACCATATAGTTGGAGTGGAACGAGTGTGAGGGACATACCTCTCAACTGTCCAGATTTTTGCAGAATGTCTAGATTTTTGCCTCATAATTTTGGTCTGTACCTCATAAAATCTCTGGTTTTCTGGAAAATCACTGAGGAATAAAGTCACTAAATAATGACCTAGATTTTAGTTTTGGACTTCATATCCTTCAGGAAACGCATGTTGATACAAATCCTGTTATTCTACTAACGTTCTAAGTTTTATAAGAGCAATATTTAAAATCTGTCTTTATTTTTGGGCCTTTGTCCCCAAATTACTTTAGACATTATCCAGATTTCTTGCACTAGGAGGTTGAGAGGTATGGTGGGGGAATTGCTGCATCTCTTTTCAGGGCTCAGCTCACCTTCATCTATTTGCTGAGTTTTTGTGTCTGTTTTGGTAGGATAGGAGTCCCAGAAATTTTGCAAAAGGTTTTGAAGGAAAAATGTACCTTTTCATTTGTGGCATAAGCAAAGGAAAAATGGGTTGATGCACAATGAGGTACAGAAATGATGAACATGGACAAGCCTGGAGAATGACTGGTTGTAAGAATTCACCACTTAAATGTAACGGAAAAACATAATGCGTCTGTGAAACATTAACTTTAGTATATAGTATATTTAGTATATACTTAGAGGGAAGCAGTAGCCACAGGTAAAATAGAAATGGAACTTGAGGTATTCCTAACTGATAATGCTGAAGTGATCGCCCTTTAAATTTATTTACGGGAAAGTTTGACTTGGGACAAGCCAATTTTAGTGGACGCCAGGAAGAAATGCTCCAGACACATGTTTTGTAACATGGGAGAAAACCCACATGAACACAGGGAGGATATGCAGACTCTGCACAGAAGGCCCTCCAGACAAGAATTGAGCCAGAGAACATATTGTCGCAAGGTGACAACACACACCACTGCACTGTCCTTACAAAGTCTGTAAATGTGATCCCCAGAACAGTGAGACTGAAACTGTTGGCAATGGGACATATAGAATAAGTCTGCTATTGCAGTACCCTGGAGTATCCCCCCCAATGAAGTATGTCAATCTTAGCATTAGTATCTATAAGTACTATCTATCTATAAGTGTAGGCATATAGACCCCATTTGGGGGCTTTGAGAAGGGACTGTTTTAATTAATCTACAGCCAGTTTTGAAATTATTCACTTTTTTCTTTTACAGTCATTCACTGTATTTCTATTATAATCCCATTCCTTTTTTTTTCCTTTCGTAGTGCTTCACATATTTCCAACAGGAATCTGATGTTTATATTAAGCAAGCACTGTATCAAAGAAGCATAGTGGTCTGTGAGATGCTGGGATGCATATGAAGGTGTATCACCAGCAGAAAGCAAGAAGCTGTCAACTCTCTTTACAGACAGTTAATGACATGAACAGACCCTAGTGGGATGACAAGCCAAATATTCTCAAGTGCCTTTCTTTGGCACTGGTTCCAGGAGTTACCTATCCCTAGTCTAATTCCATTTTAAAATTGGAGAAATGACACTATTTTAAGGGGGGTGGGAGTTTGTTCTACAGATAAGGGAGTTGTTGGGTAATGAATCTGTAATGTTTGCTGCTAACAGAAATTTTGAGGTTAATTGTATTTGCACTTGTTATCCCTCCCATCTCCTTTTTCAAGATAACAATTCAGGAGATGCTATGAGACTCTATGGGATTCTGACATAATGGTTAAGATGCTCACCTTATACACCAAAGGTGCAGGGTTTGATTCTTGTATAGGGTAATTGGCTAGGCATAAAAACACAATTAGCCTAATATTTATCTATCTATAAGATCTGGGTGGTGTGGTGGGTTGCTGCAGGTGTGATGGACTTGGGTTTGAAACATGGCAGAGGTATTTATTTCAGAGCTGAGTGACCTCATGGGCCTAATGCACTATATTAAGAAAAAGCGAAATTATTTTAGTCTGGGTAGCTCAGATTTCCAAGTGTAGTAATCTTCTTAGAAATTCATCTCTGGATCCAGAAATGAATCTTTAGTTGAACACATATTTTGTCAGGGGCACACAGGCAGGGGAGTTGCACTCAGTTTTGTCTGAACCAGTGAAATGAAGAGGAGCACAGTGAGATCCTCTAGGATGACTTGAAACTCCTCTGAGTAACATTATGAGTCATACCAAGAGCCTCTTTTTTGCCCCCTTACCATGCCTGCTGACTATCTGCCCAATTGCTGTGACTTATGTGTTCCCTACTTGATGAGAGTTGATTACATTGTATCTGGCATCCACCAGCCATCAGGGAATTTTATAATGGTCACCCTAATGCCGTCTACTTGCCCTTTAATCTGTTTAAAACTTTATTTAGTGGCTCACTGCTGTTTTTCTGCTGTGATAAATATTTCTGTAGTGTTTTCTGCCTAAAATAGTGTAGCTAGTAGCTGTAATGGTTTCCTACCCTCCCTCCGTATTGCTAGTCATGTTCTTATACTTGGTGGCTTTGCAGTTGCCCACTCCTACTGTAAATTTGATCTAGAACACTCCTCCTAGTCTAGTGTCATTAGCTCATTCTACCTAATACAGAGAGAACATTTGAGAAGGCCAACCCAATTAGGTTCTTAACCTTGAATTATCTTGTGTTCCTCCTTTCTCCCTTTCCACTTTACTAAAATAAAAACAACTTTACTAGAATCTCCTTGTGTTTTGACTGAATGTGCTTCTCAGCTGATAAATATATTTTTTGGCACTTTTAACTGTTCAGAGTTGAATAAAAACAATAATTGAATTCAGTTCAGAATACAGTTTGAATAAATTGCATTTATTTAAACTGCATCTGCTTTAATGTTGCTACACACTCAAGTGTGCTAGCTTGCACTGCACTTGAATTATTTTTAGTGCAGTTGTAGCTGCTTTTCAGTAACAAAATCTAAACTTGTTTCCTGTAACTAGTCGAGTCCAGATACAGATTTGCTGCATCCAGGACCGTGTGTAAGCTTCTGAGCCCCCAGTGAGGTGTGTGTACGGAAGATGGGATGCTTTAGTGAGGTGTGTGTACGGAAGATGGGACGCTTTAGTGAGGTGTGTGTGTGTGTGTGTGTGTGTGTGTGTGTGTGTGTGTAATGCCCTAGGAGTTACATGGTGGTGGGTAGAGAATAAGGCTTGAACCCTGTACCTTGGGCCCAAGTGGCAAGAGCCTGAATTCCCTACCCACCACCATTTGTAAAAATGTTGCAGGCTTTTCCCTCATACTTTTTCTGTTCCTCATAAAATCTGTGGTTTCTGTATTTGTGTCCTTGTTGCCTGACAGCTACATGTTCTCTCGTTTGATTCTTGGCTGTCTGGAGTGTTTCTCCCTGGGCCTCTGCTAAAAATTAGCTTATTTTCCAAGTCAGACTTTCCTGGTTAACAAATGTTAAAAAAATGGGCACTCATTTCAATATCAGACTTCATATTCTTCAGAAAGTGCATGGTAACAAAATCTTTTATTCTAGCAATTTTTTTTTTAAGTGTACAAGATGGATATTTGAAATGTATCCCTGTCTTTGGGACTATATTCCCCCCCCCCATTATTGGCTTCATCCAGGTTTTGTGCTAAGGTTGAGAGCTATGGCAAGAACTGAATTCACTGAATATGTTTGGGGGCTGTATTCACCCAGTATTGGCTTTGTTCAGGTATTTATTGGCTTCATCCAAATTTTGTGCTAAGGTTGAGAGCTACGGTAAGAACTGAAGTCACTGAATATGTTTGGGTGCTATATTCCCCCATTACTGGCTTTGTCCGGGTGTTCTTTGCTAAGAGGTTGAGAGCTATGGTGAGAACTGAATTCACTGAATGTTTGGGGGCTGTATTCACCCATTATTGGCTTTGTTCAGGTATTTTGTGCTAAAAGGTTGACAGCTGTGCTATAGTGAGAACTGAATTCACTAAATGGTAGCCATTTAAGTTTCAGTCTTCCTCTTTCACAAAACAGCTGAGTTGGTGTAGTGGTATGTTGCTCTGACTGTTTTGCACAGGGTCCCCCTGGGTTCAAGACGTGGCAGTGAAATGTATGGTGGTAACGCAGCATTTTATTCTAGCAACTTTCCAACATTATACAAGCAATGTTTAAAATGTGTCCCTGGTTTTTGGCCTTTTCTCCCCCCCCCCCAATAAATTTTGTTTTTTTCCAGATTTCTTGTGCTGCAAAGTTCAGAGATACAGCTGAGTGTCGAGTAGATTTTACGAGCTGAGAGCTGCAGGGAAGCAAAAGTTTAGTGCTGCTTATGTTTAGTCTGCTTGCATTGTTAATAGCACAACAGATAGTGTCCTTGCTTTTGATGCTGAAGGCTGTGGGTTCTACTCCCACAGTAGGTAGATGCATTGCTGATACTGTACTGTGTTGTAAAGGGGGTGGATGCTGCAGTCCTTTTGGTAAAGATACCTAGTAACTATGAACCTGTTATCAGTTTGCTATCCATTCCCTATTGCAGTATTACTAGCTTATTTTTTTATTGCATGCAACAAAGGCAATTTATTCTTCAAGGGTAACAGGCACTTTATTTGTAGATTAAATAATGACATATAAAGCAGCAACCTCTTTATTAGATACAAATTTCTTTAATGTGGATTTTACTACTTCAGAGATTGTGCATATCTTTTACTGATACTGGTGGACTATAGAAGGTTAAGTAGACTTTTTATGATGGAAATGTTCTGAATTGAGCAGTTTTGTCAGTAGTGTATGCCTTTTGTTTCATTGTTTACTGGAAAAATGTTCAAAACAATAATTTTAAAATGCCCTCTAACAACTGTACTGTATTGTACAAGGAATATGATGTAATACAGTCAGGAAGGTGTATCAAAGAGCATGTGTATGTTATGTTCGAGGGGCCTATGATTTTGAAGACAGCCCAGAATTAATATTTATCTGCCACTGGCAAAATGTATTTTCTTTGAATGTGTGTTTCAATGCATGTGAGTTTCAAGGGCAGAGAAGTTTTAATGTTAGTCTATTTTCATTGTAAGACTGCATTACTTTGTTTAACAGATATGTATTAGGGTATGTGCTGTAAAATGCAAAATAAAACTTTCAAATGAAATCCTAAATCATCGCAGAAGTAAAGCAGTATGCACATTACAGTGTTTATGGTAAATAGGGCAAAATAACCAAGGAATGGAACATTGGAATGGCTGCAGGGGGAGGCTCCATTCGACCATGATTTTGTGAGGGGGGGGGTAGTGAACTCAGACACGCCCGATTGAACTATACCTCTCAGTTGTCCATATCTTTGCAGAATGAATAGATATTTGCTTCTTATTTTTGGTTTGTTTCTCATAAAATTTGTGGTTTTCTAGCAAATCATTTAGGAATGAAGTCACTAAATGACACATAGTTTCAGACGTCATAACCTTCAGAAAAATGCATGCTAATGCAAGACTGTCTTAAGTTTATACAAGAGCAATTTTTAGTAGTGTTTGTATGTTCCCCCAATATATTTGGCCTTGTCCAGATTTCCTGCATTAAGAGGTTGAGAGGTATGTGCAAATCACTGTAGATTAGGAATATCCAAACCTCTCAATTGTCCCCAATTTTGGCTCAAAATGTTGCTCTCCCCTAATAATCCCTGCACAAAAATGTCAAGTTTGGAAGAAAATGTGGAGGGTTTATAATTGTATATAACTAATGATCAGAGTTATAGATTACTTTACTTTTATTTCAGAAATGCATGTAGATGCTCTTATTTTGTTAGCTGCTCAAGTTATCAATGTTACTACTAAAAAGGTGTCCCTTTTTGACAGGTATTTTTGCATCACATTTTGGTCCGTTTTTCATAAACTTGTGGTTTTCTGGCAAATTAGTGGCAAGTCATTAAAGCTTGAAGTTAGAAAATAATGGCAGACATTTACATTTGAGTTTCAGATTTTATACCCTTCAGAAAATTCGTACTAATGCAAGATCTACTACTGTTCTATTTAAGTTAATAAGAGCAGTATTTAAAAATTGGCCTTATTTTTGGGCCTGCGTCCCATTTCTAGTTCTATATATGGCTTTGTCCAGATTTCTTGCTCTGAAGTTGAGAGGTATGAGTGTTAGAGCCACAGGTTCATAGGTTTATACTAGGCTATCTGCCCTAAGGCATTTATAAGCCTAGCCCAGAGTTTTGTGGCTTACGACACCCCTTATGTTAAAAAATACTGTGCCCATTAGTTTGTTGTGCCTCTGTCCAGCAGTGACACAGAGATGATTCCCGGGGTAAACCTACGATCTCCCATCCACCGGTCAAGATTTCTCTTGAACAGAGCCAGCGAGGTGCTCTGCCTCACATGGACCGGGATTTTATTCCACAACATAGGGAGTCTCTGGGTGACAAATCTATCCCTCCAGCATGTCCTATTTATATCCATGCTAAGGTTTAAGTCGCTTGCTCTAGTGGATCTGGTAGATTTGGATTTTTTGAGGTGGAGCATGTCCATTAATTCCGGGTTGGACATGGCCTTGTATGTCAGGCACAGGTCACCACTGAGCAGGCGGTATGCGACTGAATAGAGCTGGAGTTTCTTCAGTCTGGCAGCATATGACAGATTTTGGAGTCCCTTTATCCTTTTGGTGAGGACCTTTTGGGGTCTCTCCAATTGCTGCAGGTGTCGGGTGAGATACATCCCGAATGGGGCATTGTACTCTATCATTGGTCTGATAAGTGAAGAGTACAGGGAACAATGACCTCACTTGATCTGGATGTGAATCCCTTCATGATCAGGTGGGCAATGTAGAAGGTTTTTCTAACCACTTTAGCAATGTGAGTGTCAAAAGAAAGGCCACTGTCAACCTGGGTCCCCAGGTCCCTGATAACCTCTTCTGTGCTTAGTGGATTGCCACCTATATGGTAGCTTGGGGTTACCTTGTTTTTCCCGAAGGGTATGACTATTCATTTTTTGGCATTTAACTTCAGGCCATGGCTCTGGCACCAGCTATCAGTTTCCGTGAGACCCTCTGAAGGATATCTGTGTCCGATGTACTTCCCACTATGGCTCCCAGTTTGCAGTCATCTGCAAACTTTGTCAGCCATAGTCCTCCTATGTTTGCCTGTACTTCTGAGAAGTAGATGCCGAACAACAGGGGGCCAAGGACTGAGCCCTGTGGGACACCACTTGTGACCGGCTTGGAGTCTGACATGGCGCCAGCTACTCTAACCCTGTGGGTTCTGTCCTTTAGCCAGTTTGCAACCCATCTTGTGACATACAGGTTTACATTTAAGCTGGTAAGTTTCTGTATAATACCCGAGTGGGGTATTGTGTCGAAAGCTTTTGCAAGGTCAAGGTAGACTGTATGGACTTGCCTTTCCCTCATCAATGGCCTTGGTGACTGTTTCGAAGAAGTCGACCAAGTTGAAAAGGCATAATCTGCCCTTGACAAAGCCAAACTGGGTCGGGTCCAATGTCTGCAAGTCCCCTATGTCTTTGTTTATGAGTTCCATTATGATCCTCTCCATAGCTTTGCAGACCAGGCTTGTTAAGCTTATGGGGTGGTAATTACCAGGGTCCGTAGAGGCACCGCCTTTGTGGAGTGGGACCACAGTTGCCGTACGCCACTCCTTGGGCACGTATCCTGTGGTAAGGCTAAGATTAAACAGCTGCCTTATGTGCGGGTTTAGTTCCTCATTGAGTTCGTGTAGCACACAACTGGGGACACCATCCGGTCCCATTGATGCTGTGTTTTTAGCTTTAGAGAGAGCATTCACCTGCGCATTGGAGATGTCTGGGAGGCTGCACTCGCTGGGATAGTTATCTCTCCTTTTAGGGGAGAGGGGTGAAGTTTGCACTGAACCTGTCTGCCAGTATGTTGGCAATGTCTGTGGGTTCAGTGATTTTGTATCATTTTGGACTAATTCTGAGCATATCTGGGAGTTTCCACCCAGGTTTCTAACATAGCTGAAGAAGGCCTTATGATTGTCTTTTGAATCTATGGCAATTTTTCTCTCAAAGATGGCCTTGGATGATCTTATGAGTGCTCGTATTGTTTTACTAATAATGATCAAAGGTGTCTTCTCTTTTATGGATTTTGCTCTATCATGTAACAGCTTTCTCCTCTTTATTGTAAAGTTTGTTTATGGCTGGGGTCCACCAGACTGGATGTTTGCCCTTGGTGGAAAGAGTCTTGGTTTTATTAGGGATTGCCTGATCCATGCAGTCCTGGAGGTGTTCGTAGAAGGCATTTGTAAGGACTTCCGCAGCTTGGACTGTGGTTTCCACTGGCTCGGGGGCCTTGAAGGATACCACACCAGTCTTGAGTAGTGTGAAGTTTGCTTTAGAGAAATTCTTCACTGTGATCTTTTTTGTTTGGGGTGGGGGCGGGATGTGGATATCCAGTGAGATTAGTTTATGATCTGATCTCACCAATGAGGGATATACTTCCGGTGTGGAGCATTTTGTCCCCATGTTTGTGATGATGAGACTGTCAGCCAGAGACATTTCAAATTATGACATACTTATTGCACCCCACCCTTCATTGTAGTAGCTCTGGATGTGTCCAAGGAAGGCAAGGAGCAGTTATGCAGTGCAAGTGTGCAGAGCATTCCCCCATCCAAGGTACATCACAAATCGACCGTAGCCTTTTATCTGTCCTTGATTTTGCAGAATGTTCTGGAGCATTTTGTCCCCATGTTTGTGATGATGAGACTGTCAGTCAGAGACATTTCAAATTATGACATACTTATTGCACCCCACCCTCCATTGTAGTGGCTCTGGATGTGTCCAAGGAAGGCAAGGAGCAGTTATGCAGTGCAAGTGTGCAGAGCATTCCCCCATCCAAGGTACATCACAAATACGACCGTGGCTTTTATCTGTCCTTGATTTTGCAGAATGTTCTGGTTTTCTATTAGATTTTTATACTGTTGATTTATGCTTCTTATTATTGAGGAACTGCATGCTGTCCCAGTGCCCTGTTGCTCTGTTTAAGTAGCCATGGTTTAATGAACATCAGGTAAGCTTGTCGGAGATTGTAAGATGCAAGTAAGCTTTAGTAAGCATATTGCTAAAGAATTACCAGCATTGAAAGTCTTTTCGTTGTTGCCATGCAGAGAATATTTACATAACTAGATAATGTATAAGCCTTGGGTATTGAAATGCATATGACAGTATTTGTAATAAAAGGACAGGATTACAGTATTTTCAGAAGCTCATTGCATTTTATTGGAGACCAGTGTCTTACAGCAGTGTCTGTGTGTTAGTACACTTAGTTGGGTGGATTTAATGGTATATGGTAAATAAGCATTGCTACCTTACTTAAAAGCCAAGCCCTGCAACAATTAGGTAAGCTCCATACTGAAGTCAAAACACAATAGCTCTGGTGGGTAAATGTACTCTGTAGTAATCAAAAAAGGCAAATGTTTGAAATAACTACAGCTTATGTGCAAACACAATAGGTAGTGATGAAACAATGCTCTGCTAAAAATGCTTTAATGCTCCACATTGCTGAGCTGCAGTTCAGTTATCACTGGCTACCAGGATTTCACCCACTTCAGATCAAGCATGGTGCCGTTCAGTGCAACCTTCCCAGAACTAATTCAAGTCTGACCAGAATTATTTTGTGTGTGTGTGTGTGTGTGTGTGTGTATGAGGGAGGTAGCATACCCCCTCAGCTGTCCAGGTTTTTGCAGAATGTCCAGATTTTTGCCCCATATTCCTCCTAAAAAGGATTGAAGTCGCTAAATAATGAGACATTTCAGTTTTAGATGTCATATCATTTAGAAAAATGCATACTAACACAAATCCTTGTTACTCTTGCAATTTTCTAAGTTTATGAGAGCCATATTTATAATCTGTCCCTATTTATTTTAGGCTTTGTCCAGATTTCTTGCACTAAGGTTGAGGCCTTGGGGGTATGGTATGTTTGTGAGGGATAGAGAAAGTGAAATGCCCAAGTTAGAGTTTGCAGGTGGAATTTATTTTCAAGTGCATTTTCAAGGAACTGTGAGTTTTAAGGGAAGCTAAGTTCACTGCTGCTCATGCCAAGTCTATTTACAATGTGCAACTGTTTTGTTTAGCAAATAGTATCTCTATTGTGGTATAAAGTTTTAAAGCTATGTTAGTAGCACCACAAGTAGAATACTTGCATCTTAATGGAGAGGCTTGAGGTTCTATTCCTACAGCATGTACATCTGTATGCTGCAGTCCTGAGGATATCCTCCTTTGGATGAGATGCCTAATAACTATGAACCTGTTTTTCAGCTTGCCATCCATTTTCTATTGCAATATACCAGCTTACCATTTTTTTATTTAACATAGGCAATTTTATTATTTGATGGCAGCAGGCACTGAATTTGTAGATGAAACACTGAAATATACAGTTGTTTTCTAGCAACAACATCTTCATTAGTTTCATATATCTTTAATGTGGAATTATTCAGATTACTTTTACTTAAGGGATATAATTCAATTATATATTATAATTAATACAATCAGGTAAATCAAAACTTTTGCATGGCCCTAACAGTGTGCAAGGAGCCTATTGCTTGAAAACAGTTCAAAGGTAAATAACCTGCCCTGGCCAGATGCATTTTCTTTGAATGTGGGTTTCAATGCTGTTTCATTGAATGTGAGTTTCAAAAGTAGAGAACCTTTAATGCCAAGTCTGTTTTCATTGTAAGACTATTGCTTTGTTTAGGTTTAGTAAATGTCTCAGTGTTTGGGCTATAATGTTTGAAATAAAAGTTGTAAATTAAATCCAACTGCCTATAATCATTGTAGAACTAAAGCATAAAACAGTATGCACACAGATTTGAACAGTGTCTACGGCAAATGGGAAGAAATAGCCAAGTAATGGGACACTGGAATGGCTGTGTGGGCGGGGCTTGGGGTGGGTGGACTTGGGCGGGGCTGTGTTGGCAGGGGGCGGGGAGAGCTATGTGGGTGGGGCTCTGGGTTTGCACCCCCCTGCAAAAAATCCTGCGGGCTCCCTTGGTGGTCAGTGTCCCATGACATTGTGGTCATCTTGCAATTCACTAGCAAACATTGTGGGTTGAGGTCAGTAATGGAAGACACATTTGAATGTCAGACTTCGTACCCCTCTGAATATGCATGGTAATGCAATAGATTTTATTTTATCAACTTGCTATCAATGTAGGAGCAAACTGTAAAACATGTCCCAATCTCTGGACGTTTTCCCCCCTATTAATTATGGCTGTGTCCAGACTCCTTGTGCTAGTAGATTGGGAGGTATGGTAGGTGTGTAGTAGTTACCTTTACATAAAGGTGTGTGTGCTACAGGCTGTAGCTGCTGCTGCAGCTTAGAACAGATGGGGGTGTGTGAACACTTTGAAGGACAACAAGTTATACATGTAACTGTGTCAACTGTGACAGCCCTGTCATTACGGCAGAGCTAGGGTATGGGTACCCTTTACAGTCCAATCGAAGCATGTAATTAAGGTATACCTGTTATGCAACAGTACCAATAACAGAGTAGTAGGCGACATATACTTATGCTATACAGATATGTGCAGTGTGTCCCAACCAGCAGGCCTTTGCCTTGCAAAACTGGATAGTAGTTCATTAATTAGCAGTAACCTGTATGGATAAAGATTGCATGACTCAATTGCTGTCTTCACAATAATGTAACTGAACTGCAGCACAAGACTGGATTTGAACCCAGGACTGTGTGTGGCAAAATGTATTACATGCAAGACATTTAACAGACTGAACTACTGAGTCACTACTATAAGCATATGTATTTGCAAAATATATGTCCACACATACAGGCTGTGACAAACATTTTCTACATCCACCAATATGTGCATGGCTTTATATGGATGTATTTCTGCACCAGAGTCTCAGTTGAATATGTATTTTGCCATGAATGCCTTATCACGTGCCTTTCTACATGTTGTTGATACAAGGGCACATTTACTGGCTATCAAAGGCCTCACTTACATCCATTTTTATGACTTTGGCTGTCTGGTCATGTATTATTGCACCAGAGTGCAAGATATACTACCATTTTTCCCATTAATTTTTATTTCCAGTTTGTGTGGTGCTTGGGTTTGAAACATGGCAGATGTGTTTATTTTTTATGTGTGACTTACAATGTTACAGACACATATACTCATTAAAGCTCTGTTTAGCTGAGCTAAGCAAAGCTGCATGGTGTGGCACACCATGCAGCACTGTGCTAATAAATATAAAGAAAAGAAAAAAGGGGAAATAGGAAAATGGGGAAATGGGGGCAAGCAGGGGGAAAACATAGTGAAAGGCAAGGCAGATAGGGATGTGGAACAAGGGTGTAGGGAAGAACCATATCTATCCATTTCTTGTACAGCAACAGCTGTGCAATTTGACAGATTGTGTAGATGAATTTGAGATCTCAGACCCCAGAGAGAGGGGTGAGGACAACATAACTGTGTTGTCAAGCCAATTGGACCAAATTACTTGTGTCCACTGGACATGTGTGTGAAATGGAGAGCTATGTATGGGGCAATATTTTTTATAGGACAGGTCCCCATTTTTTTTATTAAGGTGAGAGTGGAATGTTGCAGAAGGGACTTAGGTACATGTGGGGAGGTATACTGGGTAGGAGAGGATGCATTTGCTGACAGACAAGACAGCAGACAGGGGCAGTGTGTGGCACATGCGTTGAGTTAACACCATGAATGGAGAGGGTATTGTGGAATCTAAGTCACATGTGCCTCCAGACAGCAGCAGCGTGACTCATGTCCCCACCCATAGGACTGTCAACACTGCTCTTTCACTGCCACAAGGGTGGTTGTGCTGGAGGCTGGGCACCAGGGTGAGGCTGTCCCACCAGGTTGGTCAGCATGCCCTCAATCTGGTGCAGGTGGCATTCATAGCTCTGCTGAACAATCCTGCTCACCATACCTCTCAACTTATTAGAGCAAGATATCTGGACAAGGCCATAAATAATGGGGAGACAAAGGCCCAAAAATAGGGACAGTTTTTAAATATTGCTCCTAGAATCATAGAAAGTTGATACAATAAGATGTTTTGAATTAGCATGAACTTTCTGAAGGGTATGAAGCCTAAAAATCAAATGTCTGTCATTATATTCCGACTTGAATCATCAGTGATATACCAATGATTTGCTAGAAAACCACAGTTTTATGAGAAATAGAGCAATATAAGTTCATAGGTGTATACTAAGCTAATGGCCCTGGAGCCTTTACAACCACTGGAGTGATCCCTGGGGTGAATTTTCTATTTCCCATCTACTAATCAAGATTTCTCTTGAAGAGGGCCAATGAGGTGCTCTGCTTGACATGTTTGGGAAGTCTATTCCATAGCATGGGTAGTCTCTGGGTTATGAACCTGTCCCTCCAGCATGTTCTGTTGATTGTGGTAATGAGGTTGAGGTCTCTGGAGTTTGTGGTGCAGAGGGACTGGGATTTCTTTAGATGTAGCATTTCTCACTTAGCTGGGTCAGACATGGCTTTGTAAGTCAAGCAGACATCACCTCCAAGTAGGCGATATGAGACAGAAAATAGTTGGAGTTTTTTGAGTCTGTCCATATAGGATAAAATGTTTAAGGCCTAGGATTCTCTTTGTGAGGTACTTTTGTGGCCTCTCCAGTTGTTGCAGGTGTTTAGTGAGGTACATGCGAAATGGGGCATTGTACTCAATGATTGCCCTAATAAGGGAAGAGTAGAGAGAGAGACAATGACCTCTTTCTTCCTGGATGCAAAACCCTTAGAAATGAGATGTGCCACATAGAAGGACTTTCTGACCACAGTGGCAATGTGGTGGTCAAAAGAGAGGTTGCTGTCAACCTGTTTTCTCAGATCTCTTATAACGCCTTCTGTGTTCAGTGGACTACCATCAATATGGTAATTCATGGGAAATGGGTTTTTCCCAAAGGGGATGACAACACATTTTTTTGGCATTGATCTTAAGACCAATATTCTGACACCAGTTGTTGGTCTCAGTGAGGCCTTTCTGTGAGGAATTATGTCTATATGAGGCAAAAATCTGGACATTCTGTGAAAATCAGGACAGTTGAGAGGTATGCTGCTCACCCTGACTGGCAGTTCAGCCTGGATGACAATGCTCTCACTGCCACCGCTCCCAGAGGGAGGCTGGGCTTCACCCCCTGAGGTGGTCCCACCTGACGCCACAGGTGGTGCAGGGGCAGCAGAGGGGGCACCACCAGTCTGGGTCCCAGACGTTCTAGGATCCAGTGCCATGGTCAGTTGAGTAAAGGTAAGTGGATCAACTGGAACCGGCCAACCCTGACGTGCTGTGGTAATGGAGGTATAGCAATAAGTATAGGTTAGTGGTGAACAAATCATTGTTAGTAATAATAGCATGGCAGAACACTGAAGAAAACCCAATTACATATCAGTGCATATTATGTGAAACACAACAATAAATAACAGAACAGTCAGTATGTTAACAGCATGCCAGTAACAGTTACAGCATAACACCAACAAAATAGGTAAAGTAACAAGATATGTTAATATGCAACCAGTATAAAACGTAACAATAATAAAACACATGTCCTCAAAATACAGTTATTGTAACAACATATGTTAGTAGCAAACCATAACCAATAAGAAATAAATGAAGATTAGGGGTGGGAAGAGAGAGAAAAAAACAGTCTATTAGCAACATTTCCAGTTATTTCTTTGATAACAGTACTATTATCTACTCTGAGGGTCTGTATTTTGTTTATGTGTACAGTGACTACAAGTCTCCTATTACTGCTGTAGCACATACATACATCTCAAGCTATTTGCATGAGACACTATGGGCCAAGCAGTAACAACTGTGGGTACACAACTACACAGAACACTTGCACATCGGGTGGAATTATATAACTACCAAGGTGTTCTGTGGGCTGATTTGGTGATACTTTGCAATATAGGTAATCATTTCAATAGTAATCCTGTGAGAGACTACTATTAATTACATAACGTGAAATCATGACACTTGAGAGACAAGTATGTGTACAGTACAAACAATAAACAGCTGTCATGCCTTGGCTGGCAGCCATAGGAATGTAACCCAATAGCAGTGACTGAATGGGGACATCTGCATAGGATGTATGAACTGACTGCAGCAACTTTTAGCAGATACTCCAGTCATACAGCCATACTGGGATTTCACATTTTATATCTGAATGAACATTGCTGATGAACACATTTTTGCTAATGATTTTAACAGTCTGTGACATCTAGACAAACAATTAACTACTCCTAATACGGGCTACCTCGCCCATTTACCTGTAGTTCTTGTGGACAGAGAATTTGTAAGCATTGTGTGACTGCTACTGTAATATTTAGTGCTACATAGCACTGCATTCACACTCTGGTCTGTTTGTGGCAAAATGTACTACATACAGAGCATTTAACAAACTGAGCTACTGAGTCGCTGCTGTTTACTGATTGACTGATATTTGCCTAGAGCTCATGAGTGACTGATATTTGGCTAAAGCTCACCTGGAGCCAAAATATTACCTGGTAGTACTACTACAGTGTAATACTAGACTGTAGAGACAGTAGAACAGACATGCATGAAATACAAGCATAAAGTAGATAGTAGGTAAACTATATATCAGTATAAACAATGCTGGTGTACACAATTTATTGTTAGTGGTTTGAAATATCTGTGAAGTCAACAAACAATATCAGCTCATGGAGTGGGCTACCTCACCCATATACCTTTATTACCTGATGTCTGTGGATGACAAAGCATTATGTGAGCAATACTGACCTAGAGACAGCTTTGATCAGTAATATATGAGTCAACCAATGCAATTTGCATCCATTGGATTTGCATTCTACAGCTATGACAGTATTATACTTGACTGCAGCACCTTACCTTACAGCCTGAATGCATACAGTTATAACAAGACAATCCTGATGTACACCATTTTCCTTGGTGTTATTGGTGTTGTTTCATGTTTTATTGCACAACAATTGGCATTATTCATTTATTGCAATGCAGGTCTAATTCCACATTTATTGCAATACAAACTTTATTGTGTATACTTTAATGCAATTACTGGTAGTTTCATGTGGGGTCTATATTACGTGAGCTAACGTTTAGTTAATCGAATAACTAAACGTCGATCGCTAAACGTCGAAGACCCAAAAACACGAATGGCATTTTCCACACAGGGAAACAATGCCATTGTCCTACATAAAAAAAAAAAAAAAAAAAAAAAAAAAAACAGTAAACACAAATGAAGTCAGGTGCTTCGCCCCCCACAACCCCCTAACTAAATATACCAATTCCAAGATCGCTCCACATTGAAAACAGGGCAAACTCCACGTAACAGCCAAATGACTTTTTTCCCTGAGTGGAAACTGCCATTTGCGGTTTTGGTTCTTTGATGTTTAGTGATCAACGTTTAGTTATTCGACTAACTAAACATTCAATCATGTAATATAGACTCTTTCGTGTGTTTGTTGCACTACAGTTGGCAGTATTTATTTCTTGCAATACAACGGTAATTCAACATTTATGGCAACAGCTGTAATTCTACATTTACGGCACTACAAACTTTATTCTATATACTTTAATGCAATTAATACTGTACTCTTTCTTGCTTATTTCCCTACAGTTAGCATAATAAATCCATACTCATCACACACGGCGCAACTGGTCAAGCGCTTGGCGTGTGACTCAATATTGCAAGCCCTCTAAGCTGCAGCTGTTGGGAGAGAAGCACATCATTATGCATACCAGCTTTGCAGACATTCAGATTACATATTGTTAAAACAGAGGTAAAATTACTTACATACTTGTGGGGAATCCCCTGCCCAGGCTTCTTGGATGCACGTGTCCAAGAGTCCCCACTTTCATCATTTCAGATCATCATGATGGTAATGACACTGCTCACCTATGCAGGGGATACCAGTAACACTGGTCAGTTTTATGTCCAGCTGGTCTCAGGCCTCCGCCTTACACTCCAAAAACCCTGGAAACCTCCCTGCAGCAGCCGGTCAACATGGTGTTTAACTAGGAGTCCAACCGTGACCCTGGACTCCAGAATGTCCCAACACTGCATCAGAAAGCACACACCTTCACCAACATCAGCTATAGTAACCATCAGAGAAAGAACTCCAATGGATTCTGCTATATTCCCACCTATTGGGCTTAATATAGTCTATTTTCCCACCCTTACATGACTGGGCAACATTCAAAAAAGTGCTGCATAGCTTAGCACTGTGCAAACTAGCTCAGCTGAGCTAAGCAGGGCACACACATTGGCAGACGTTACCATGTTTATGTGGTGCTTAGCAGGTCGAAGCATAGTTGAGCAGAGCTTAGCAGAGCACATTGGGACCATCCTTTCTTTAAAATAAAAATGCATATGTATATCAAAATTAAATTCATATGTTCCCTTTCATGTATTCAAATGCTAGATCTATTGCACATGAAGCTGCAACTCTACCTATTTAACTACAAGGATATTAAGAAATCTGTTATACTTTCACATATACCACTAAACTACTTATAAGCAGTGCTAAGCACTGCTCCACGCTATGCAAACATGCTTAGACATGCTTAAACACGCCTTTAAATAAATAATTAATTACATCCGGTTTCTATTTTTAGATGTCTGGCATGTGTCTGCTATCTTATATGTGAGCACAGCTTAGAATTGCTGTGCTCCACGCTGTGCCACTCAAGCATGCTTTCTTTTTAAATCATAAAAATAAGACAAAGGAAAGCAAAATTAAAATAAAAATAAAACAAATTACATTGCAGGGAGTCCCATGCTCCTCTGCAGCCATGGCTGATTCAATAACCATGTTCCTCGACTCTGCTTTGGCAACATGCAGTTATTAAAATGCATGGCATGCTGCTAAGGAGGAACTGTGTACATGGACATGGTAATAGTCCGTGTAGGCTCTACACGGTGCCTACATGGATTTTATTAAATTCTGGGGTTAGTGTTTCCTCATGAAAAATATCAAGGGCATGGCTTCCATGTGCTTCACAAAACACCTTAAATGACTCTCTCTCTCTCTCTCTTTTCTCTTTTTCTTACTGACTTTTGAAGGAGCACTTTGAACTTCCTTGCAAAACCTCAAATGATCCAGTCCTAAGTGATCTCATTAACATTTGCAAAGTAAGGAGCACCATGAATACATGGTAGAAATAAATACCATTAAATAAACAGAGCATGTTAGAAAGATAGATATCGCTGTCAAATAACCTCCCTCCTGTGGGATAGATTTTCCCTAGTTATTAAAGAAAGTAAGTAGTTCCTTGAATAAAGATGTCTGTCATTCTGTGCTGGTGTCACTAGTGGTGGGAAAAGGCCTTAAATGAAAAATGAATACCTCTCTGGCTAGAGGCACTTCTTAGTCCAGTAGAAGTGATGACAGCATGGAATGTTGAGATTCTTGGGTTCAAATCTCCAATAAGTTTTTTTTCCTTTCATACTTTTGATTCTAACAAAGCCTAAGCAGAAGGATTTCTCTGCAATTGTGTGAGTGTGGGTGTGTGAGTGCATGTGCATGCGTGTGTGTGTGTGTGTGTGTGTGTGTGTGTGTGTGTGTGTGTGTGCGCGTGCGTGTGTGTGCATGTGCATGCATGCGTGTGTGTGTGTGCATGTGTCTGTGTGTGTGTGTGTGTGTGTGTGTGTGTGTGTGTGTGTGTGTGTGTGTGTGTGTGTGTGTGTGTGTGTGTGTGTGTGTTTGTTTGCACTTTGACCTTAATTATTATGTTAGGGAATTGCTATCTGAAAGGAAAAAGCACTTAAGGGAAAACTCACTACCTGTTAGTTTACACCCCCTTAAAACTTTCACAATGGTAGAGGTGTTAGGTTCAATGTCCAGATAAGACTGAATCATTTCTTTTCTCATTTTTGACAATAACAGTGCTTAAGTAAAAGTTTTTTTCTGCATTTCTTCATCTTTTTGTAATTTAGCTTTAATCATCACAGTAGGGGTTTCTTACCTGAAAGGAAAATAGTCTTAAGGGAAATCATAACAACTAGTTTCTTTTTGGAGGTCATGGATTCAAATCCTATATCTTAACTACTGTTCTTTCATTCTTAAAGTAAGAAATTACAGTTGTGTGAGTAAACTCACTATAACTGTAAATATTTGAGGAAGAGATCACTGGGGCAGTAAGGGCACCCATTTTCCATGACTGTATTTTACACTTATACACTGGTTGGCATAATAGATATTATTACTTTTAATATCTTGGTTCATCTACTATAGTCACTATTTAGGACTGCATTTCATCTACCACAAGCACACATTTCCTATAAACTTTCTTGTTCATGAGAATTGTTCCAGCTATTAGTCAACACTGCTTAAGTTTCACAAAACTGATACACTGATCAATAATGTCCCATTTTCTCAAACCATCCAAAAACTAAAATAATGGCTCCACCTCTGAATGACACCCACTCTCCATTCAGAAGTTTCATCCTTGCAGTCCTTTGCTTAATATAAGCTAATCAGAGGTCACACAACCTTTTCAAATGTTACATATTTTTGATGAAATAGAAAATTGTGAAAACAGTGGTTCTTTTAATTAACATTTTGTCTACTACAAGCACATATTCCTATAAGGGTCGATGCTCAGAAGACCTGATCTGAGTGTTGGCTATTGTTGTTTATGCAGTAGCCATGCATCGAGGGACAGCAGTATTAACTCTGATATGAGACTTTCACTTGCCTACACAGAGGGGTTTGACAGCTAAGGAAAAAATCGGAAATGATGTAGCTTCACTGGTGAGTAATCCAGATGTGCTTCATTGGTGAATAATCCAGATGTTATGACTTACTGCAACAGTAACCTATCCCTCAAAGATCTATGTCTATGGTGCATTTACTGACATAACTGTGATTTATAAGGATTTTCTAATGTTTTTAATGTCAGATGAACACCTAAAATGTCACGTTTCTCTCATCTAGTGTTTTTTCTTTGCCATAGCATGCTTCAAGATACCTAAGGCTAAGGACATAATTTTTTCTGCTACTCTAACAGTACCAGTAAATATCATTCCAATTATTTGTAGAATTAAATTATAGGAGGTGGATTATACTGAACCATAGCTGCTTAGTTTCTGAAAGCATGAGTTGTTGACGGAGTATCATCGTGTTTTTTGCACAGCTGCTAAGTGTCATCTGTATGGCCTGTTAAAAAACACCTTATATGCCTCTTGATCTGAAGCATGCTATAGCTTAATTAACTTTATTACTACGGCAGTGGGCAGAAAGAAGAGGGATGGAAAAAATAACAACTTAAACTACATGCCTCTTGAAATCTACCAGATGCCTTAGCACTCCACCTTTATTTTAATAATTTATGTGTGTCTAGAGAATTCATCTGAGGCCTGAACAAACAGAAGCCACTGTCTGAAGACTGCTTGACATGCTCAGGAAACCGTTTGTGGCATTTTGTAGATGTCGGGAAATAAACACATTCCTTCTGAAGTAAGTGTAACAAGACTCTCACTGTTTTGCTGGTATAAGAAATGCAGCGTGCATATTAAATGTAATCTAGCATGCAATGAGTGAATGACTGACTTAAAGCAGAAAGCTTTCATCAAAATTCTCTGTATGAGCAGAATTTGACAGCAAACATATAACAGTACTGAAACAAGTTAAGCACATTTGAAGTTCATTGGCATGTTAAAATGTACTTTGTGATTGCTCTACTTTGAACAACAGATGGTGTATTCCTATGGAAAATCCCTCTAGAGGCAAATTGGCATATAACCAAATGTTTGAAGTATTCATGATAACCATCTTAGAACCATCAAGGTCTATTCTGTGCAATTCTCAACCTCTGAGCATTATGGTTTGTAGGAGAGAACATCGGAAATCTGAGAGCGTGCTCAGAGCCATTGTTGCACAATATTCTACCATCTGTGTTGATAGATACATAGATAGAGATATAGATATATACAGAAACATACATAATCTACACACAGAGCCAGTGTGCAGGAAAGTTTCTGTTAACAGTTACTGTAATGTTTTAAAAGTTTATGTACTTAGAAATTCTAATCTGGTAAAGAGCATCACAAATTTTTGTATGGACTTCACTGACAAAATCAAAGTGGAACATCAAATATGTAGCACCATTGTTATCTCTGTAACTAATTATAGTGTCTCTAAGTCACTCAGAGCATCAGCAATGTTACTTATTCAACTGATAAAGTTAAGGCGATGCTCCTCCATTAATTGTAGTAAGTGATTACTATTGATCTGTTGTAGTAAGCGATTACTATTGAATTTATGCTACCAATCCTGTGTGGTGACACGCCACTTCAATCTATGCAAACAAAATCTATAAAATGGTACAAATGGTTTCCTGAACATGTAATGCTGTCTTCAGACAGTGACTTCTGTTTGTTATGCCCATCAGGAAAGCTGAAGATACACAGATGGCAACAGTCTGGACAGATATACTGTGTACAACATGCAAACAAACCCCTTTTCAGAGGCAAATACAAGTAAATAAACCACATATTGGGCAGTTATTAAGAATATACTATATATTGACAGTTGTAGTATGCCAAACATATTGCTAGAGCTCCATAACCCTCAGCCTAAACTATAGCAACTGCACAAAGAAAATAAGAGTGTCACACATTCCTCTCAACTTTATTGCTTAAGAATGTTGGAAAAGCCAGAAATAATGAAGGGAGGGGGCAGTCAAAAGCCCAAAACAGGGAGCAAAGTTTAAATATTGCTCCAACTTATCTGCAAAGATCCCTAGTTTTTTTATATAGGTTCATAGGATAATACTAGGCTATTGGCCCAGAGGCCCTTATAAACCTAGTCAAGAATTTTGCCCATGTTCCAAGAAAGTCAGCACCTCTTTCCCCTGTCCAGCAGGGACACAGGTGGGATCCCAGGGCTATATTTTCTGCTTCCCATCCAGTTGTCCAGGTTCCTCTTAAAGAGGGTTAGAGAGGTACTCTGCTTGACAAGGAGAGGGAGTCTATTCCACAGAAGGGGGAGTCTTTGGGACACAAATCTATCCCGCCAACAAATTCTATTAATGTCACAGACTAGGTTAAGGCCTTGAGTGTGAGTTGCATGAGTGGAGTTTTTCTTATGGATATGCAGCAACACCATCAAGGCTGGGTCTGAAATGCCCTTTTATGCCAGACACAGGTCACCTCTGAGCAGTCTGTATGAGACTGAGTAGAGGGACAGAGCTTTTAACCTATCTGTATAAGATAGGTGTTTGAGACCCTGGATTTTCCTGATCAGGAACCTCTGTGGTCTCTCCAACTGCTGCATGTGCTTGGCAAGGCACATGTGGAAGGAAGCATTGTACTCGATAATGGGTCTTATATGGGAGGAGTACAGGGATGTTATGACCTTCTTGTTTCTGGATGAAATACTCTTATTTATGAGGTGGGCCATGTAGAAAGCCTTCCGTACAATGGAGGCAATGTGGTGGTCAAAAGTCAGGTTGCTATCAACCTGGGTGCCCAAGTCCCTCACAACTGATTGCATGCTTATTAGCATTTATTTTCTGAACAATAAGAAGTATGAAACTCTAACGTCTGTCATTACTGACCGGCTAAAATAATTACTGTTTTACCAGAAAATAAAGCATTTCAAGATGAACAGGGCAAAATTTTGAGGCAAGATCAGGGACACTTGAGAGGTACATCACATACTTGGTGTGTGATGCTATTTTCCCTTAACAGTACTAATCTGGAGATGTGAGCCTTGTGACTGAGAGGAATTCAGCATTTGTGAGGAAGCTAATTTCTGTAGTTGTCTCATGTATCCTTAAGTATCCTTGTCTCAGATGGATGCATTAACTAAAGAAGTCTCCTTCACTGCAGAGTTGGCATTGTGTCAGAATAATGGAAAACTGGCATGTTTTCAGAAGTATTTTTCCCTATCAAATCTGAAGAAGCCACACATTTTGTTATATCCATCTGTATACAGTTCTGTTGTGCTGTAGCAGATATCTTTTTTATTTGTACCAGAAGATAACTGAACTAGATTTAGGCATTAAATTTAATTTGATTTTTGCAGTTTACTAGAAAATATGTGCCAGTAAATCATTTTACAACACAGAGAAGTCTGATTCCTGCAATTCACGTGTCTTTATTTTTATTGAGTTAATAGACAAACTTGGTTTTCAACCATTACAAAGAAGTTTGTTTACTTTTTTGGCTCGTGTCAAATATTCAAACATCAGTGACTTTGAAATATATCTATAAAGCTTTTTTACATGAAGATTTCTGGATATAGCCACAAATAATGGTGGGGCAAAGACAGAAAAATAGAGGCAGGTTTTAAATATTGATCTCATAAACTTAGAAAATTGCTAAAATATTAGGTTTTGCATTAACATGCATTTTCTGAAGGATATGAAATCTGAAACTCTGTCATTTAGTGTGACTTTAAGTCGTAACAATTTGCAAGAAAACCTTAAATTTTATAAGGAGCATACTAAATGTGATGCAAAAACCTGAAAATTCTGTGAAATTCTGGACAGTTAAGAAATATGTTATGCTTTGAAGCATTTGTCAGAGAACTGGAATCACTGTAGCTTGTGTGGGAAGTTGGGGATGATGTCATTATTTCTTTAACTTTTCCCCAAACTTCAGAAGTCGCTATCTTGTGTTAGGCTGGGGACAGTATGGTCATTATTTATTTAACTTTCCAAACAAAGTACACAGAGGGTCACTACGCCTGTAGAGTAGCAGTGTACTATCTAAACATAAGCTGGAATATTACTGTCATTATTTTTTTTTTCATTTTCTTCATTTTTCTCACAATCAATATTCAGATGTATTTATAGGTGGCTATCTTTTGGGAGAAGGTAAAGAATCATTCTTTTGATATATGTCTGACAGCAAACATGTTCTATTTTTAGTTTTGTCCAAGTCTGACATCGGACAGGTACACAGAATCTGGCTGCCTGTTTCAAGTAGAGGTGAGGAGGCATGCTGCTTATACATGTGAGAGCAGCAACTTGAAATATATGGCTGCGACTTATCCCTTAAATTTCATCCCAATTTAACACAGTGACTACCTTTAAGGGAGGGGTAAAAAGGCAGGTAGTATTTCCAGATGTGGTGTATGATTCATCACAAGCATTTGTCTTCTCTCTTTCTTGTTTAATGCTATTTTGTCAACTTTGAACATTAGGCATTGGAAGCAACTCATTTATTTTTTGAAATAAAAAGTAAATTTGCATTTCTTACCTA
This sequence comes from Protopterus annectens, assembly GCF_019279795.1. Lineage (NCBI taxonomy): Eukaryota > Metazoa > Chordata > Ceratodontiformes > Protopteridae > Protopterus > Protopterus annectens. The sequence continues at coordinate 866,567,920 of NC_056725.1, read as the reverse complement.
ATGTATGATTTTTGTTCTGGCCATTATTTGATCAAACGTTGGAAAAAGCAATTTAAAATGCACCTCAGAGCATCTATAAACCCCTGAGTTCCGGGTGCCAAGCAGTTCCTAGACCCCCTGTTTACTTTAGTTATTAGAATATAGTTTTGGTCAGTTAGGGTGTGCTGAAAGGATGCAGGGAAAAAAAAACAAAGTTGAGAAGAAATATTGAATTTCTTCCCTTAATCATGATTTATGTTCAGGCTATCAGTGGATAAATAGCTTCTGTGGGGGGGGGGGGGTTGCACCCCTAACCCACCAGCTTAATGTAGTTATTTCCACCACAGTTATTTCAATGTAGTCTTAGTCAGGTAGGGTGTGTTGAAAGGATTCAGGGAAGGTCAAAGTTGAAGAACAAGACTGAATTTCTTCCTTTACTCATGAATTTTGCTTAGATTATCATTGGATGAAAAGACTAATTAAAAAAATATAAAGTGTACAACAAAAGCATCTACAATCCCCTTAGCATCTGGGGGGCCTTGCAGAACCCAGACCCTGGCTTAATGCAGTTGTTTCTTCCACATTTATCAGTGTGCAATATTACCTACTTAAAATGTATTCAGTGAATGAATAAATGCAGGGGGAAACTGAAGAGTAAGACAAACTGTGAGAAAAAGGAAGAAAAATGTAATCTGAATGTTGTCATTAGGTCAAGATGGGCTGGCAGCAGGTGGTGTATGCGTGTGTGTGTTTAGGAGAAGCAGTGGGCACTGTGGGGGGCATCGTGAAGCCCTTTCACCTATTGTGCAATTGGCCTAAGGCAGGTCCTGCCAATATTTGTCATAAATGCTTCAACCCAGGCATTGGTAAATACAGCAATGGAGTCAAATTAAGCATATTTAGAAAATATGCAGGACAAAAGGTTATGAAAACCAAAATGAAATTCACAATCAAAATACCTGAGTCACTGCACATCTCACTATGAACTTTTTTTTCTTTTTTATCTACCAGTAATGACAAAGTTTTAATGGTTAGTAAAGCAAGACACTTAGCAGGTTTCTGGATAAGTCTGTATCCAATGGGAATCTGAATCCTATTTGGTGCTATTGTTTTCTAATAGTACATAAGTTCAAATTTATTCAGACAGTGCGGGAAGTCAGTAGTACATTCCTGAGAACAACCTCTGTACCCTTGGCTGGTCTAGAAGCCTGTGGTTGTGATTTAGTATAAGGCAGTCCCTTCACAGTTGTGTGCTTGACAAATCTAAACTGTAAACAATGTAGTTATGTAACTGCAGAACTAAAGACTCAAGTCTGGGTGATCCCAGGTAAATACACCGTAAAAAAATTATGTTATGAATGACCACTTATCCAAATGCAGCAAACTCAGCTGTGAAATTCCTTATATATCTGTAGGTAAATAAGGTAGCTTCCTGGTATAATCTCAGCATCACCCAAAGTAAGCCCTAGGTCCACCTACGGAATGTTATTGATATAGTTGGCCTTCCACAGGCAGCCTACCATTGCTCCATAGATTCACTTCACTATGTATAGATTCAGAAAAAAATGTACACTAGTCTGTCAATACACACCTAGCTACTTAAGTACACATACCCAAACAAATTATTCAGTAGAAATATAAAAATGCCAATATACACAGCAAAGATGTTCTTATGTATGTAAGGTTTATTGCTGTGCAAGTTCACCTCACTTATTCAGAAATGAATATACTATGCTCTAAAAATAAAATGTACCACAGAAAATTCATATAAAATGGCTTGTTTCTTGTCATATTCATGCACAGCAAGCATAGTGTTGTAGCTATTTTATTTCTGCTGATATTGTTTTGTGGAGATGGTGATACTGTGTTATGTGATACTTTAAGATTTACACTTTACAGTGAAATGTATAAAAAAATTACAATAAGAAAGAATGCCTAGTAAGGTGATAGTAAGGTGAGATAATTACCTTAATAGTAGTTCCTCAAACTATATATATATATGTCTGAAGTATTCATCACAGTATGGGTTTAGCCCTATTTTTCAAACCCCATTCAAACAGAAACTAGTCAGCACTTTGTTTAGAAATCCCTCCACCCCATTATTCTGGCAGCAGAATGTCTGTAATTGCAACATATTCTGTACTCATGCAGTTAGATTTGTTTTGGTGAAGAACACAACCCATGTCAATATTAATAATTACTCCGGCATAACATGAAAAATAAATATTCAGTAACAACCTACAACTCTGCAAGCATGCTTCTATCCATAGGTTCATAACTGTATACTAAGCTTAGGCTTGAAAAGCCACTGAGAAGCTAAGCCACATCTCCCTTGTAATGATGAAGATAAACTAGTAGTCTGTGTGCAGAAGGCCATTAGGATTAATAACAGATATGAACTATCATTACTCATCCAGTCATTAATGATTGGTTTATAGGTTTTCAGGGAGATACTCTGCTTGATGCACAGAGGTAGTCTATCTCAGTTATTGGACATGTTGGATAAGTAACCTATCATGCCAACAGGTACTGTTTTTGTGTTTTTCTAACATCTTTTTTATAACACAATTGTGGCAGTGACAAAGGTACTCATAAATTAGCAGAAAAGAAAAACTACAATGATATTTCTCAGGGGGAATTTAATAAAGCCTACATGGACTTATTTGCCATGTAGGCACAATGGCATGATGCTTACATGGAAGTAAGCAGATGTGCAATCCAGTAAAGGGAGCCAGGGGGCACACGAGCGTGTGAACGCAGGAGTGTCCATGGCATGCAAATCACCTCATAAGCAGGTGAAATGCATGCAAATGAGGCATGTACAGTGATCCAGCAAGCAGACAGGCAGCAGTGTTGCTGTCCGTAATGTACATGGAAAAATTCTGTGTACAGAAAGTAAAAATGACACCAGGGGCGGTAAAAGTGGAGGTACAGTGTCAGAAATAGTAGAGAGGACACAGATTTGTGCAAAATAACCACTGTGTGAACAAAATCATATGGAAAATAATATAAAAGATTTTTTTTTAATATCCCGGGTATGTTTGTGTGGCATGCCTCAGTGAGCAAACATGCCATTATGGCAAAAAAATTTAAAAAGCTTGCAAAAACCAGAATTTGTGAGTATGTAACAGTAATGCATTAGAGGATCCTATGTGGAGTATGTACAATGTAGGACTGCTGTGGTTGCTTACGAGACAGGGCCTGAATCCATGTAGTTACCAGGTACTGTGCATGGATCTGTATGCAAATGAGCTGGGGTTACTGAATAGCACAAATGGGTATCTGTGTCCGCAGATTCCATCTGTGTAGGCAGAGAACCGTGTTGGTGTCCACAGAAGAGGCAGCTGACATCAGAAGGGGGTGTGTCTGCAAACTTCTAAACTTATTGGAGCTCGGGAACACCTGTTTGCGAGGCACACCACCCTGCTCAGCGGGGGATGGGGGTCTGGTGACTGCTAAGCTTTGTTTACCTTAGGGGCACATGTTCAGTAGGTTTGAGCATATTTGAGCATGTTTGCATGGCATGCAGCCATGCTGAGAGTGAACTGCCATGGGTGAGTGTCTATAGATTGCTGAGCTTTATTTATGTTTGTGGCACAGGTTTACACAGTGTGCCACAGTACTCAGCAATGAAGGCTGTCAAACAAAAAGTAAAAAATTGGCTGAGAAAGCCAATGAGATATTGATGACTGGTAAGCCCTGTTTCACTTAAACTAGGGACAACAAAACCCTTAATGATGTACTTGGCAGGTGGAATGCATCATAGTTAACCAATCACACAGAGTACACCTACAGCAGAGCACTATAAAGTATACATACACCCTACAATCTGATTTTCCCCCATACTGTGCACCATTGGAGTACAGACTTGATAATTTTAACCTAAACAATACTAGGGGTTGCTGCTGGTCTGCTACATATGTATGTGCTAGATGCTGAAGTCAATGCAGCTGCTGATGATCTTGACCATAGGCCTAGACTGAGAAGTGGAAGTGTGTTCAGGCCCAGGGTAACCTACCAGGAGCTACATGAGCTGGAGATTGTAGAGTGCTACAGGGTGGACAGGGACATACTACACCAACTCAGTGAGCTCTGTCAACCTCAACTCAGACTCAGAGCCAACAGAGGGGAACCCATCCCAGTGGAAACAAAAGTATGTGTAGCCCATAGGACACTAGCTACAGGTACTTTCCAAAGACCAACTGTAGACATGACGGTGGTCTCACAGGCATTGGCTTCCAGGGAACACCAACAGTTCCTGGATGCCATGCTACCACATGCCAGTGAGCACATTTATCTTCCCCACACCCCTGAGGAGAGGGCCATCAGTATGCAACTCCTCTACCATGTGAGGAGGGTAGAATCTACGTCAACTACATGGGGTATCACTCAATCAACTGCCAGGTCATGTGCAATGCCAGGGGAGTTATCATGAATGTGTGTATTGGCAGCCCTGGCAGTTATCATGACTCCCATATTTGGCATGCATCAAAGCTGTACCAGATGTTTGCTAGAGGGAACATCCCACATGGCCATTTACTTGGGGATGCTGGCTATGCCTTGGAACCATGAATGATGACACCCATCAAAAATGCACACACACACACACACACACACACACACACACACACACACACACACACACCGAAAAACACCATAATGAGGCACACGTGCAAACAAGCAACATCATAGAGCATGTGCTTGCGCTGTTGAAGTCACGGTTCTGGTGCTTCTATATATCTGGTGGAGGCTTGCAGTACTCTCCAGCCACATGTGCATAGATGTTCACAGTATGTGCCATGCTACACAATATGATCCTGCAGAAACAGCTGCAGCAGGATCAGCAAGGGAAGGGATACACAGCCCCCCACCAGTGTCTAGGTCAAAACAGCCACACCCACAGGGGGACTCGGAGGAGGAACCCCTTGAGGCAATCCCTGTAGGCAGACGTAGGCATGCCCAACATGCTCTGGCCTTGGCCAAGAGACAATGCATAGCACATGCACTGACAGCCTAGGGCTCTAGGGACTGACACTGTACTCCGACTCACATACATATCAGTAAAACGTGATGCCAGCCAGGCCAGACAACCTGCACCTCACCAAGTATTGGCTGTGGACTGCCTGCATCAGACAGAGTCAGCCCCAAATTACAGGTCTGTCCACTGCTGCATTCTCAAGATGTCAGTCTCCTGTAAACCACTTGTAAGGGGCACTATAATATGGTAGCATATGTATGGACCTGCCGCATGTATGCAAGGGAATATAGTGGGCTAGATATAGTGTGCTACTGGACTACTTGCAGAGATCTATAGTGGGATACTGGGCTACTTGTACAGATGTAACAGACACATGGGATAAAATGTACTCTGTTCACTAGTATGTGCCCCAAAATAGCCACTAGGCCATATGGCTGGAAACTCCATGACAGTAGTCCAAGGAGATGCCAAACAGTGGGGTCATAGGACAGTTGCACAGCTGTATATGCCAGCAGAGCATATGCTGGTTGTCCTCCACCCTAAACACATCAGTGTTGCCATACAACTGCTGTAAGATTAAGTCTGCAATGATATACCAGCAGACCAGAAAATTCCTCTATCTTGTTGATAGTGTAAGGGAGGAAACTGGCAGCCGGTGTGACCCAGTGGGCCAGGGAGAGTAGCATGTGTGTTGGTGTTGATGGTTTGAATCTGGCAGGATCCAACATCTTTTGCATGTTATGTACCACATATGGTGGTAGTCCCACAGACTGTCAGAACCCCTCAATCTGTTACTGCAAGACAGCTGGACAATGACAGAGTGACTGGGGGCACAAAGGGCCATACCTACAAACAGACATTATACATGCTCTGAACAGCCTAGCAGTTGGCTAGTTTAACAGCAGGCTGCAACAAGTCAGATTAGCTGCAGGATGTAAAGGCCAACAGTGAAATGTGTCAGTAGGTACAACATCTCAGTGACAGATGTATAGTATAGCACCAGGAAACCACAACTGTATGAGGAACACGCAGAGGTATGGGCCGAAATGCTGGACATTCTGCAGAAATATGTACAGGGAGAGGTATGCAGACTGTCACCCTGTGTGTAGTGTTTCACTATGTACCCCAGTCACATCATACCTCTCAACCTCGGACAGCAGGTAATCTGTTGAAATAAAGTGAATAAAAGTGGGACCAAGGCCCACAATGCGGGGTAGGTTTTAAATAATTGCTCCTACAAGCATATAATGTGGATAGGAGAACAGGCCCTGCATTCACGTGATGCTCATAGTGTGCATGCAGTCTGAAACTCAAATATCTGTCAGTATTAGTTTACTGCAATCCTGACTGATTTGCCACTAATTTGCCAGAAAACAACAATGTTATGTGAAATGGGCCACAAATACGTGACAAGAATCTGGATAGTCTGTGAAGCTCTCTACAGTTCTGAAGTTTGAGTCACATATTAAGGTCATCAAACAGCCAGGGAATGCCTTGGACAATATCAGATAACTGTAGAACTGTGGTAACAGGTGCAGCAGCCAATGGCCTGTAGCACACAATTGTCCAGGACTGGAGTACAGGTAGCTCTGGCCTGGAGTCACCTTGTTAGTACTGACAATCACACTGGGCATGCTCCTACACTTAGCTAACTTGAGGCCAAGTCTGTTGCATCTGCCGCCCAAAGATCTGCTATGTGGAAATATGTCTGTACAGATATACAGCTATGCATACAAATCTGTCTCTTCCTAGCCCCCTTACGCTTGATTAGTGTCTCTATCAGTATATATATATATATATATATATATATATATATATATATATATATATATAAAATAACAAGATGCATATATAGCTATATAAAGTACAATGAAGCATAGACTCCCCACATACTTCTACAGAACACATGACCCATTCATGTCAAGCAGAGTACCTCACTGACCCTCTTCAAGAGAAATCTGGATGAGTCGATGGGTAACAGAAAGTTCACCCCAGGGATCACTCCAGTTGTCCTACAGGATAGAGGCAATGTGAACTAACATTGGGAGGCACGGTGCCAGGGCAATTTTTTTTGGGCTAGGCTTGTATAGGCTCCAGGCCATTAGCCTAGTACACACCTGAACCTATTAACACATACAACTACATTTTTGCAGACAACCCTGTTATACACATTGATATAGATATAGGTGGGGATGTACAAATGTTCTCACATATACCTAAATGCTGGGGTTATCTGCACATACACAGCACAACCGCTGTCCAATGGCACCAGACCAAGGCTGCAACAGTACATAATCCACTCACCCACAGACCCCTTAGTCTTTGGGATGTCACCCTGCAGACAGACATGGTGACACAGGTGGTGTAATGTACAATGGGTGCAATGCAGTCCTTGGCCAGCCCATATTGTTCCTAGCCACATGTCTGCCTATCAAACTGCAAACAGCCATATATGGCCAGACTGGTAACTGTACACACATAGCAGGGATATTACCAGGTTTCCCACACCTAGAACACTAGACACAATAACAGTACCAAGTAGTATCACTCTGCAGGCCACACATGCTGTCTAACACAAAGCCACTTTGTGTACTCCACAAGTACTGTACCTGCATCAACATATACAACAGACATAACCTTGGTGCATGTGATAGGTACTGTGAGCTGTAGTCTGTAACACTAGTTAGGTAGGAGTTCAAATCTCTCATCCTCCAACTCTATGTGTATCAATATATCCCCTCGCAGCACTACGGACATGCTCATATACACTGTGTTTATACAATGGTATGCAATGTTTGCCCTGTGACTGGCTGCTGGCCTGTAAATTCCCTCCTCTACAAGGCCTGCTGATGTTACTTACCTTACGAGCGTTATCTGACAGTGTATTGGCAGGTAAACAGTGGCACATGTGATAAGCACTGCAAGCTATAGTGTGCAATATTAGATAGGGAGGAGTTCTAATTTCACATCCTCCAACTCTGTGTGTGTTACTATATCCCCATGCAACACTTCAGACAAACCTCTATGGGCTACCTCTGTGCAATGGTTATGCATTTTATGCCCACTGACTAGCTGCTGTCCTCAATAGTGGCCTCCGTTACAAGGCCTGCTGATGTCATCCACCTTAAGAGCACTGGCTGACAGTATATTAGCAGATAAACAGCGTGGTGCATATGATAAGTACTGTAAGCTAGGGTGTGTAATACTAGATAGGTAGGAATTCTAATCTTGCATCCTCCAATGCTGGGTGTGTGACTATATCCCCATGCAGCACTGCAGACAAAACCCTGTGGTCTAGTTCTGTGTGATGGTTATGCATTATGTGCCTACTGACTAGTTTCTGGCCTCAACAGAGACCTCCGTTACAAGGCATGCCAATGTCATCCACCATAAGAACGCTGTCTGACAGCATATTAGCAAATAAACAGTGCGGTGTATGTGATAACTACTGAGAGCTATAGTGTATAATACTAGATAGGTAGGGGTTCTGATCTCACAGCATCCCACTGTGTGTGTGTGTGTGTGTGTGTGTGTGTGTGTGTGTGTGTGTGTGTGTGTGTGTGTGAAAATATGTCTCTAACAGCATTACAGACATGCCCATGTGGGCTACCCTGTGCATTGGTTATGCATTTTATGGGCATGTAAATAGACAGTGACCCTAAATTGCCCTCCTCTACATAAGCATAATTGATGTCTGCCACCATCTACAGTTGTACATGCAGACTACCCAGGTGAAATGTATCAAGGGTAGTAGAGTGTGTCACAAGGTATGAAAGCATGATGGCGCTGACTGTCCCCATTGTCCCTGTCACACTGTTCAGCACATATGCACCTAGGGAGCCATTAACATATACTGGTATACCTTGCTGACATCATATATCTGCTGTGCTGCCTTGCCATCCTGTACTGCTGTATTACCACCATGTGCCCATAGTTGCACTGCTCAGACTCCTGGAACATAAACATAAACAGCTCCATGACACACCTGTCATTCTGTAACACTACCACCAGTGTATCATCAGGCAACAAAGATACACTATGTTTGATGTATAGTCCTGACACATGCCAACATACAGTGCCTGTCATGGCCCACAACAACTGCCATGGCATAATACTACTGCACTTCACAAACACATGTAAAGATATATAGTCACCCTGTGCATCAGACACATATATGCAGGACCCTGCATCGATGGCATGGATGGCAGGGATGTGGCAAAGGTATCATCACATGCACAAGGTGTGGTGTGGGGGTGCTAGAGCCCTATGTTGTGCCAAACAGTTGACAGCATGTGTGTGAGTCAGGAAGGGGTGCTGGTTACATGGGCCATGGAGAGGTGCTGTGTTCTGTAGGTGACCTGCATGTGACAGTAGTGTTGAAATGTGTGCATGTACACAGTCAAGCTCAGTGCTAGCCCTACACATGTGTATGGTAGAGAGCTGTGGGCCATACATGGCAGATGGGTCAGTTCACAGTCTCTGGTCAAGAACATGGGAACTGGCTTCACCAGGAGTAGCATGAGCAGCACCGTGCTCAAGGTTAGATGCAGTGATAGTACCTGATTGTGACTGCTGTCTGCTGTCTGCTGGGCCTGTGTCCCCCACAGGACCACCCAGGACCATGTGCCCATGGCCTGCCATGTTGTGGTGTGGACAGCACACCAGCCTCTGTAGTGCTGGAGCTACTGCCACTACAGGACAGTGAGTGTACATGGCCACATGGACACCCAGCAGATGGTGTTGCTGGCCTATGTCTACGTGTCTGACTTTCAACCCCAACTGTTCCAGTACAGACAACATGCGCTCAAAGACAGATACTGTCTGAGCCCACAGTGTGTCCACTATGTCAGTGAAATGTTCTATGGCATCACCCATTTGCTGTAGGTAGTCACAGATGTCAGACTGTGCTGCATCCATAACCTTAAACATCCATCTGGTGCTGCGTTCAGCTCATGCCTGCCTCCATGACAGCCCAAAACATTTGGCGAGTGACCTGTGATGTGACACCTGCAACATGTGATGGATGAGCAGCAGTCCTCCTTCGAGCACCCCTGTCAATCTGCCTGTGTGGGACCTCACCTGCTGTCTGGCTATGATCAGTGTCTACACTCACTGATGCCATAGCCCTCACACTGTCCTGTACTACGTCGCCATCCTCTGACTGCCCAATTGGCCTCTGGTGACTGGTTATTTGTGGGTATACTGACTGTGTATAGGGATAATGAGTGCAGAAGAGGGATGTCAACCTCTGGGACAGATTCAGCCACCGACAACCCCACCTGTGCCACACTATGGCCATCATCATCATCAGATATCGATGAGACACTGACAGAAGGTTGTAAGGGGGACACACTCCAACTCCCCTGTTCACCTGTGAGAAGCAAGACAAAAGCATTACATTACCACCTGCACTATTATGGATGGTAATCCACCCAGGCTCATACAGATGTGGATCCAAAACTGCATTACATGTCCCACATCTTCTCATCTGTGATCCCATGCACAACACACACACTCAGAAGAACATACACAGGCAACCCAGGCCCTGTATAACATGCACATCAGCTATATTTGGGTAACATTGCCTGTTCAATACACCTGTGAGGCATGCAATATGACAGTGTATGTGACAGAACTGCACAGAAAACCCAGTACACATATCTTGACAATGATATACCAGTTGTAGGAGTACTGTCTCAGGTATGTACCTTCTCCGAAGTGTGTTTGAATGGGCATCTTGGAGTACTTTGCTCATGCATAGCAGGCTGTGTAGTTGCTCATAAGTATAAGTGCAAACATGGTAATGTTTCTACAAATACACAGTCATTCCCTAGGCTATACACTGTAATTAACTGCTTTGACATGAAACATGCAATTATTCTACTCTGGCTAAGCACAACAGTTATGCAAAAGGCAAAATGACAGCCCTTAACATTCATAGGGTATATCTGGCAAAACAATAGTATCACACTTACCAGGTACAGGACCATGAACTCCAGCCACACCTGATGGACCTGTGAAAAGGTAAGGGAGACATCATCTCAGGAATACCAAATGTTGCAGTGTTACAAGGTATTATGTGTGTATATCAACACGTACAGTAGCTAAAGTGATACTGGCTATATTGCTGCCATTCTGAGTATGTGTGCATAACTGTGGGTAAAAGCCTACCCCCCCAATGCAGATAGACCTGACACACATGTACTGGTCTGTAGAGCCTGCCACAAGGACTGCTAATGTATTATACTGGTGAACACAGTAAGCTTACTTGGATGCTCCTCTGATGAGGAAACTGTGGCACCCACCTCCAGGATGTATGGTTTGATGATTGGCTGGGAGCTGTGGGTTAATCCTAGGTTCACCAGGAATTCCTCTGTGGCTGAGAGTAGTTGTTCTGTTGCAGGCCTTCCACTGGTGGCAGCACAATTCCTGGCAACAGCAGATGCCCTTTGATGTGTGGCATTGATCATATCTGTGGCCCGATGTCGAACCTGCTCGTAAGTCCTGTCCTGTTGGCCAATATCATTAACAGCCCTCACAAGGTCAGCCCACAATGCTGCCCACTGTTCATGATTGTGGTGACCCCTTGACAGCAGGATGTGATGGTTGAGTCTGAGGGCATCCAGTATAGCGTCATTTTCTGCAGATGAAAATGGAGGAGGTCTCCGTCAGTACTTCGATTCTACAAGACAACATGAGGGGAACACATTACAGGACCAAATACATGGATGTCTACTATGTACAGACACTACACACCCATAATGACCTGCACTATCCACTGCTCCCTCACAAGTCATTCTCCACAGTTTAGCGATACGCCACATGTGTGGCTATCACCAAGATAGTAGCAATAGTGGGTAATGTCCCTGTGTGCTGCAACAGATTCCGCTGTATGCCTGTACAGCCATCACTGCAGTGTACTGTGGTGTGTCCCATACAGGCAAATCCCCACTAATATGATACAGCCACTGTCTGACAAATAGCATTGTGCTATTCCAACAACTATATGGAGACAGTCCAGCCACACCAGTGTGCCACAATGTCAGACAGCAATGCAAGCCTGCTGTCATATATGTTCCCTGTAGGCATCACAGCTCTCAACTATGCAGATGTTTGCAGAATGTCATCATGTTTGCCTCATAGCTGTGGTCCTTCTTGCACAAACCTGTGCATGTCTGACAAATGGTTGTCCACTGATTGATGGTTGCTGTCAGAAAACTGACACAGAATCTAACTGTCACCCATCAGACCCCTCAGACAACACTTGTGCTACAGTAATATCTGCTACTCTAATCACATTCTTACTTTGTATGGCCAAAATGTATACTGTGTCACTGAATTTGGGCCTTTGTCCTCCCATTAGATATGGCTGTGTCCTGATTTCTGACTGTAGGAGGTTGAGTGGTATGTTAGGCATAGCTCTCAACCAGACATTGACTTAGCCAGAGTACATTAGGGACATTCAGGGACACTTTGACAATGTCAGTTCTATTTATATGTGGCATTGACAGACTGAGAGGAGGTAACTTACAGTACATAGTTTGATGCTACAGGAGTGTACACCCTTACTTAGTGTCACTATGTCTTATGTGTAATCCATTATCTTTGCTACAACATCTGACCATTGTAGGAGGGATGGACAAGAACAGAGCAGAGATGTGATTCAAAGCAGAGACAATTGAGAGGCATGTCTGTAGGTGCTGAACAGTAGAGTATCAGTGACATTGGGCTTCAGGCCAGTTATTTTACATTAAAAGGGTTCATGGTCTGCATTCTTGTGGGAGGAGAGGCTGGACTCTGCCCTTCTAGCTGGGAATTTCTGGTTAAAGGCTTATAGTGCCTGCATATTTGAACTGCTTCTTACTGAAATTGGTACACCTTGTTTGCTGTAGCATAGACTAGATCCAGGCCTGCTGAATCTAGCTTTGTTTGTATAACTTGAGCACTAATCCAGGCATTCTGTAAAGTATTCAATTGTATTTATTACTGCTTGGTGGTAACTTGATTAAAGTGTAGCTATCATTCCAAGTCTTTTGGATTAAGCACTTGGGCTTCAGACCAGTTGTTTTACATTAGGAAGGTTTGTGGCCTGCACTGTAGTGGCAGGACAGGTAGCTTACATCCTTCTAAGTTGGGAACTGCTGATTGAGGGCTCAGTGTCTGTTATTCTAAAAGTGTATTAATTCTGGTTTAAGCACTTGGGCTTCAGGCCAGTTGTTTTACATTAAGAAGGTTTGTGGTCTGCACTGTAGTGGCAGAACAGGTAGCTTACATCCTTCTAAGTTGGGAACTGCTGATTGAGGGCTCAGTGTCTGTTATTCTAAAAGTGTATTAATTCTGGTTTAAGCACTTGGGCTTCAGGCCAGTTATTTTACATTAAAAGGGTTTGTGGTCTGCACTCTTGGAGGAGAGGCTGGACTCTGCCCTTCTGAGCTGGGAATTTCTGGTTAAAGGCTTATAGTGCCTGCATATTTGAACTGCTTCTTACTGAAATTGGTACACCTTGTTTGCTGTAGCATAGACTAGATTCAGGCCTGCTGAATCTAACTTTGTTTGTATAACTTGAGCACTAATCCAGGCATTCTTTAAAGTATTCAATTGTATCTATTACTGCTTGGTAGTAACTTGATTAAAGTGTAGCTATCATTCTAAGTCTTTTGGATTAAGCACTTGGGCTTCAGAACAGTTGTTTTACATTAGGAAGGTTTGTGGCCTGCACTGTGGTGAAAGGACAGGCAACTTACATCCTTCTAAGTTGTGAACTGCTGATTGAGGGCTCAGTGTCTGTTATTCTAAAAGTGTATTAGTTCTGGTTTAAGCACTCGGGCGTCAGGCCAGTTATTTTACATTAAGAAGCTTTGTGGTCTGCACTCTTGTGGGAGGAGAGGCTGGACTCTGCCCTTCTGAGCTGGGAATTTCTGGTTAAAGGCTTATAGTGCCTGCATATTTGAACTGTTTCTTACTGAAATTGGTACACCTTGTTTGCTGTAGCATAGACTAGATCCAGGCCTGCTGAATCTAGCTTTATTTGTATGCTTGTTGTTTGTTTGCTTGTTATTTCCCTGAAACACTAATTCCACCTAAAACGCAACTTTTCAGTGCTTCTGTGGATCCCTAGTGATATCTGCATTGCTTACTATACTTATTTTTTTGTTTCACTTGAAAGAAAGCAAACAAGGTGGATCCCTAGTGATATCTGCATTGCTTACTGTACTTATTTCCTTGTTTCACTTGAAAGAAAGTTACTGTTTGTCATTTTTGCATTTAAGTTACCTGTAACACATTGCATTTAAGTTACCTGGCACTTGCTCACTAAAGCAATTATATAAGTCAGCACTAAAATATTAAAAGCACTACACCCTCACAAACTCCCCTTGAGTACCTCGTTCCCCATTGGCCCTTTTTTTTCAATTATAAAGGAATTCCCAATACTATTCTAGCATGTCCACAGGTCAGTTGTCAATCTCCTCTCTGATCCAGCTGGTGAATCTGGGAATCTTGAGGCAATGTTACAACTGCCTCATGTACACAGACAACCCTCTCCTCCTCCCAACAAATTCCAACACATGTGAGAGATGCAACCATATAGCCATACTGGAGGCTAAGCTCTCTCAACTCAGTACTGGCGAAACCAGTCAGGAGGAGAAGGAAACCACACTCACTACAATTCCAGTCTCACAAAGACCTACCATGACAGCAAACCAAACACATAAACACACAAAAACATACTTGGAGGCTCTAAATAAAAATCTGCCTAAGCAGCAGAGACCTCCAAAGCAGACACCCATGCAACCGCTACCCCAAAACTAAACACGTGCAACACATAGCTCACAAAGCCAGTGTGCCGAATAGTCACAGCCCTTAAGGCTAAACAACACACCTGATACACTTGTAATAGGTGACTCTATCATCAGGCACACTGACGTCCTGCTCACCAGGCTGAACAAGGAGAAGGTCACGGTGAGCTGCCTGTCGGGTGCTAGGATCCACCACATAACACAAGCACTCAGGTCATTCCAAGGCAAGTACAAATATGACTCAGTCATTGTCCATGCTGGTGTGAATGACCTGAGATGTACCTCCCTGGACTACATGAAAAGAGACATAGAGGAGCTCTCTGAGCATGTAGCCCAGGCCGGTATGACCCTGACCTTGAGTAGCATCTTACCCTCACCAAGAATGATGCGACAATATGAAGACAAGATGATCAATTTCAACAATTGGCTTACGTATTGGTGTCATTCAAAGGGGATCCAATGCCTGTCAGCCTGGGATGACATGCTCGACAAGCCACGATGCTTCGCTAGGGAAGGCTTGCACCTGTCACCCCTGGGCTTTCGGATATTGGCAAAGGCTCTTGCTACCCCCATAGTGCTTTTTTTAGGCAAGTCTCAAAAGACAAACCCACCTCCATAGGTATCACAAGGGATAAGAAACTAAGAGTAATGCTACTGAACGCCAGAAGTCTAAACCTCAAGATGCACACACTCGAAACTCTCCTTAGCATGGAGAACATCGATATCTGTGCAGTAACAGAAACCTGGTTCAAGGCTCCCGAGAGCACCCCAGCACTACCAGGTTATACCTCATACCATGCTTTTCGGCCCCAAAACTTGGACCGAACCACAAAAGGAGGGGGAGTATCAATATTCGTCAAAGATACCCACATCTCCAGGTTGGTGGCACTGCACAAAGCATCAGAGACTATCCATGTGCAACTAACAGTGGGTAAAACTGCCTTCCACTTTATAGCCTGCTACAGACCACCCTCCCAAACCCAGGAACCCCACTCGGCCTTCCTGAGAACACTGGAAAATATGAAGGTCTCTCCAAACACCATTATATTGGGCGACTTCAATTACCCAAACATAGACTGGGAGCATTACTCTAGCTCCAACACCCTAGCCCAAAGGTTCCTAGAATTTATAAACTCAAATGCTATGGAACAACTTGTTACCACTCCCACAAGAGGGAAAAACATACTGGACCTGATCATCACCAACATGGGGACTCTATGCTCCAAACCAGAAGTGTATCCCTCACTGGTAAGATCAGACCATAAACTAATCTCACTGGATATTCATATCCCGACTCCACCCCCTGCCCTGAAAACCACAGTGAAAAACTTCTCTAAAGCAAACTTCACACTCCTCAAAACCAAGGTGGAATCCTTCAAAGCCCCCGGGCCTGTGGAAAATACGGCCCAGACCGCAGAATCCTTTATAAATGCATTCTATGAACACCTTCAGGAATGCATGGATCATGCAATCCCATATAAAACCAAGACCCAATCCTCCAAAGGCAGATGTCCTGTCTGGTGGACCCCAGCCATAAACAAACTATACAATAGAAGGAGGAAGCTACTACATGATAGAGCAAAATCCCAAAAAGGGAAGGCATCTCTGATCAGTATTAGCAAAAAAACTACGGGCACTCATAAAATCGTCTAAGGCCAGCTTCGAGAGAAAAATTGCACAGGACACTAAGGATAATCACAAGGCTTTCTTTAGTTATGTTAGAAACCTGGGTGGGAATTCCCAGATATGCTCAGAATTAGTCCAAAATGACAAAAAATACACCGAACCCACAGACATTGCCAACATCCTAGCTGACAGGTTCAGCGCAAACTCCCCCCCCCCTCCCCACCAAAAGGGCAAATATCTTTCCCAGCAGAGTGCTGCCCCCCTGACATCTCAGATGCTCATGTAAGAGCTGCCCTCTCCAAAGCAAAAAATACAGCATCAATGGGACCAGACGGTGTCCCGGGCTGCATCCTACATGAACTCCAAGAAGAGCTAAAGCCAAACATAAAACTACTGTTCAATCTCAGCCTTACTACAGGATATGTACCCAAAGAGTGACGTACAGCAACAGTGGTCCCTCTCCACAAAGGTGGTGCCTCAACGGATCCTGGAAACTATCGCCCCATAAGCCTGACTAGCTTGGTCTGCAAAGCTATGGAAAGGATCATCATGGACCTCATAAATAAAGATATTGGGGACCTACAGACACTGGATCCTACCCAGTTCGGCTTTGTTAAGGGCAGATCCTGCCTCTTAAACCTGGTTGATTTCTTTGAAACAGTCACCAAGGCCATTGATGAGGGAAGGTGGTCCACACAGCCTACCTGGACCTCGCAAAGCCTTGATACAATACCCCACTCGGGCATTATAGATAAGCTCACCAGCTTAAATATAAACCCCTATGTCACTAGATGGGTTGCAAACTGGCTCAAGGACAGAACCCACATGGTTAGAATTGCTGGAGCCGTGTCAGACTCCAAACCAGTTACAAGTGGTGTCCCACAAGGCTCAGTCCTGGGACCTCTCTTGTTCGGTATATATTTCTCGGAGGTACAGGCCAACACGGAAGGACTGTGGCTGACCAAGTTCGCAGATGACTGCAAACTGGGCACCATAATCGACTCTCCAGCCGACACAAGCATCCTCCAAAAGGGCCTCATAGAAACAGACAACTGGTGCCAGAGCCATGGCCTCAAGCTAAACCTCAAAAAGTGTATAGTCATCCCCTTTGGCAAAAACAAAGTGCCCACAAATTACCACATAGGTGGTAATCCATTAAGTACAGAAGAAGTAATTAGGGACCTGGGGACCCAAGTTGATAGCAATCTCTCATTTGACAACCACGTGGCCAAAGTGGTTAGAAAAACATTTTATATAGCCCACCTAATCATGAAGGGATTCACATCTAGATCAGGGGAGGTCATCGTGCCTCTTTACTCATCCCTCATCAGGCCCATAATTGAGTACAATGCCCCTTAGAAAGACCCCAAAAGTACCTCACCAAGAGGATCAAAGGGCTCAAACAGATGCCATATGCTGTCTGGTTAAAGAAACTCCAGCTCTACTCAGTGGCATACCGCCTGCTCAGAGGCGATCTGTGCCTGACGTATAAAGCCATGTCCAACCCGGAATTAATGGACATGCTGCACCTCAGAAAATCCAAATCCCATCGAGCTATGCGCTCGAGAAACTTGAACCTCAGCACTGAAATAAATAGGACACGCTGGAGGGACAGATTCATAACCCAGAGGCTCCCTTCACTCTGGAATAAAATCCCAGTTCAGGTTAGGCAGAGTCCCTCATTGACTCTCTTCAAGAGGAATCTTGATGAGTGGATGGGAGATCGTAGGTTTACCCCGGGTATCACTTCTTTGTCACTGTTAGACAGAGGCACAGTATACTAACCTCAAAAAAGGGCATAGCAAAATTAATTTAAAATGGGTGGCAAAAGCCAAACACACTCTGGCTAGGCTTATAAATGCCCTAGGGCAGATAGCCTAGTATGAACCTATGAACCTATATCATTATCATAGATCTAATACGAGCCTACTGTTGTAATCCCTATTCCCCATACCTCCATCCTCCCATCTTTATCCCTTTTTATGGGGAAATGTAGTAAATGCCTGGTAGAGTGATGTGTTCCTTTTATTGAAGCGCTCCTCTGCAAATGCGTTGCACATATGCTGTCTATGTGAGTAAAACCACATACAGACCTGTTCCCCATAAGCAGTTGCTTGCCTTTTGTAAGTAATGCTCATTAACAGGTAATTGCCTGTGCACCAATATGTGGCTCAGAATTGGTAATTGCGTCCAAAACAGCTACACTGCACTATCATTAGCCAATGACATGGGACCACAGTGCAATATATAAGGCCTTCATGTAGGGGTTGGCCCCTTTTTTAGTTGTTGTGCTGTACATTACTGAAGTGTGGAGACTACAGCATCACTGTGGGGAAGTACAAATACTGTCCACTGTAGAGATGTATGACGTATGTTCACAGTTTTGCCTCATATGTTTGGTCAGTGTCCATGACAGTGTGGTCATCTGGCAAGTCACTGGCAAATATTGTGGGTTGAGGTCACAATAGCTATTATAATGCAGTAACTGCTATTCTGTCAACTTACTATCTTTATAGGGGCACACTGTGAAACATATACATATCTCTGGGCCTTTGCCCCCCCCCCCCATTATGTATGGTTGTGTCTGGATCCCTTGTTATAGGGAGTTGGGAGGTATGGTCAGTCTGTAGCAGCTACCTTAACATAGAGTTATGTACGCTCCAGGCTGCACCTGCTGCTGTAGCCTAGGACAGAATGGGGGTGTGTGAACACACTGGAGGCCTGCAAGCTGTACGTGTAACTATAACAGCTGTGTCAGCCCTGTTGTTACCGCAGAGCCAGGGTAAGGGTACCCATTACAGTCCAATTAAAGCATGTGCTTAAGGTACATCTGTTATGCAACAGTGCCAATAGCAGAGTAGTAGGTGAAATATAGTTAGGCTATGTGAATATGTGCAGTGAGTCCCTGCCTGCAGACCTGTGGCTTGCAAAACTGGGTAGGTGATACTTCAGTAGCAGTAACCTATGGGGATTAAAATTGCATGACTCAGTCATTACTTGCTGTGTTCACAACAATGTAATTGAAGCACAATACACTGGATTCAAACCCAGGACTGTGTGTTGCAAACTGGTCTGTATGCAAGGCATTTAACAGACTGAGCTAATGAGTCAGTGGTGCAGCTGGTGTATTTGCCAGATATATGTGGTGACATACAGGCAGTGACACATGGCTGCTTTTATTAGTATGTGGCATGACTTTCAAAGGCAGTTGTTCTGCAGCAGGATCCCATTTGAACATATATACTGTGCCATTGACACATTAGTAGGTGTGTTTGAAGATGTTACAGGTAAAAGTGAACATTTACCTGCTATCTCAGGCCTCACGTACTACAGTTATTTACTTGGCTGTCTACTGGTGTATTTCTGCATCAGAGTTCCGGGTACACTCCCATTTGTCACATTAGGATTGATTTCAGTCTGTCAGTGGCAATCAGTATGTATTGCTGGAAACACCTGCTTTCATTAAGATCTGTGTGGCCTAGTGGTTTAGTGGAGTAGGTTGTAATTGACAAGGGCCTGGATTTGAGACTTGGCAGTGCTGATTATTATGTACATGTGCCTAACACAGTGAGAAGCACATAAGATCATTAAGGCACACTAAAGCAGTTTTAAGCGGGTTTGAGTGGGTTTGCGCACCTGACGCATCAAGGTGCACTGCTTAGCTCCGTGCTAAAAAATTAAAAAGAAAAGAAAAAGGGATGATAGGACAGTGGTGAAATGGGGGCAAGCAGGGGGAAAAATATACCGAAAGGCAGGTAGAGATGTACAGTAATGGAGTAGGAAAGAAAAATAGCTTTCCATTTCTTGTACAGCAACAGCTGTGCAATCTGACAGATTTTGTGGATGAATGTTGGACTCTCACACCCCAGAGAGAGGGATGAGAACAACATAAATGCATTGTCAAGCGAATTGGACCAAATTAGTTGTATCCAGTGGACACGTGTAAAAAAAATGGAGCGCTATGTATTTTTTTTTTTTTTGTGAGACAGGTGCACTTTTTTTTTTAAATAAGGAGAGTGGAATGTTGGGGAAAGGATATAAGTACATGTGGGGCGGTAAGTTGGGTAGGAGAGGATGTAACTGCAGACAGACAAGACAGCAGACAGGGGTTGTGTGTGACACATGAAGTGGTAAACACCTTGGATGGTGAGGGTGTTGTGGAATCTGAGAGGCATGTGCCTCCAGATGGCAGCAGTATGACTGAGATCCCCACCCATGGGCAGTCAACACTGCTCCTTAACTGCCAGGAAGGTGGCTGTGCTGTAGTCTGGACACCAGGGTCAGCAGGCCCTACCAGGTTGTCAAGTCTGCCATCAATCCAGCGCAGGATCGTTCATAGCTCCTATGAACTATCCTGCTCACTATGGCTGGTAGTTGATCTTGGGTGACTACCACACCTCTGCCACCACTCCCGGGGAGGCTGGGCCCCGTCCTCTATGGCTGCTCCACCCGAAGGTGGTGCAGGGCCAGCAGAAGGGGTTCCATCAGCCTGGGTCCCAGATATGCTGGTACCTGGTGCCACGGCCAGCTGAGGTAGGGTTGGCAGATCAGCAGGAACTGGCCTACCCTGTCATGCTGTGGTGATAGAGGTATAGCAATGTGTACAGGCTAGTTATGAACAAAACAATTTGTTAGTAATAACAGCATGCCAGAACATTGGAAATAATCCAGTCACATTTCAATGCATATTATATGGAACACAACAATAAATAACATAACAGTCAGTATATTAACATCATGCCAGTAACAGCTATGGCATAAAGCCAACAACATAGGTAAGTCGACAAGCAATGTTAATATGCAGCCATTATAATACATAACAATAATAAAATGCATGCCCCATTATAAAGTTTAATGTAACAACAAATGTTAATAGTAAATCATACCAATGGATAGCAATAATAGATAAATGAAGATAAGGGGTGCGGAGAGAGAGAAATAAACAGTCCATTAATACCATTATAGTTTATCTCATGGGGAACAGTACTGGTAGCTACTCTACAGGTCTGCCCTTTCTTTGTGTTTACAAGTGGACTTTAGTTGTTGTAGCATGTGCATACCTCTCAAGTTATCCGCATGTGGCAGTATTGGCCAAGCCATAACTTCTGCGGGTAGTAAACTACACAAAACACTTGCACATCAGGTGGACCTATATAACTACCAAGGTGTACTGTGGGTTGATGTAGTGATACATTCCTGGTTAGATAATCATGTCGATGATAAATGTGTGACAGTGGGATTACGCACTACTAATTACATGACAGTGTGACACTTGAGAGATATGTATGTGTACAGTACAAAAACTATACTACTATCATGCCTTGTTTGACAGGCATGGGGATAGAACACAATAGCAGTGACTGCAGAGGACATCTGCATCAAATGTATTAACTGACTGTAGCAACCTTTAACAGACACTCCAGGCATACAGCCATACCAGTGATTACACATAGGTTCATAGGTTGGTACTAGGCTATCAGCCCTAGGGCCTATGCAAGCCTAGCCATAACAATTCCCTGAATATTTCTTCCCACAATATTTACTTCTCTGGGCCCCTGTCTAACAGGGCGACTGACATGATCCTCGGGGTGAATTTCCTATCTCCCATCCAATCATCAAGGTTCCTTTTGAAGAGGGCCAATGAGGCGCTCTGCTTGACATGTATGGGCAGTCTATTCCAGAGTATGGGGAGTCTCTGGGTCAGGAACATTTTATTTCTTTTATTTTATTTTATTAGTATTTTATTTATTTCCTTTATTTTATGTTGTATATTTACATACCTTGTAATGATTTTAAGTCTGTAACATCTAAGCATACAGTTATTTACCCAGACTATGGGCTAACTCACCCATTTTGCTGTAGTTCCTGTGGAGATAATATCTGTAATCATGTTGTGACTGATATTGTAATATATAGTGCTACAGAGCACTGGACTCAAACCATAGTCTGTGAGTAGGAAAATGTACTTCAGATAGAGCATTTAACAAACTGAGCTACTGAGTCATTGCTGCTAACGCATTAACTGATAGCTACCTAGAGCTCACCTGGAACCAATATATGATCTGGTAATAGTGGCACAGTTTTATAGTAGACTGCAGTGACAGTTGAACACACAGGCATGAAATTCAAGCATGACATAAATACTAGGTAACATACATTACTACACAGAATGCAGGTGTACACAGTATATTATTAGTGGGTTGAAATACATGTGAAATCTACAAACCATATTAGACTGGGTTGGCTACCTCACCCATATACATTTGCAGGCAGTTATATTTGCAGTCTACAACTATTACACTGTTATACTTGCCTGCAACACTGTACCTCAGAGCCTGAATGCATATAGCTGAAATGCAATGGTTAAAACAAGACAATCTTGATATACACAATATACCTTGGATGTTATTGCGAGTGCTTCATGTGTTATTGCAGGACAGGTGTCATAATTCATTTCTTGTAAAACAGCTCTGAATCTACACTTATTGCACAACACACTTTATTAGATATACCTTGAGGTAGGCATTGGTATTGTTTTGTGTTATTATTGCAGAACAGTTGTCATAATCGATTTCATGCAAAACTGCCCTTGTACCTTCATGCAGTTACTGTTACAGTTTCACGTTTTTATTGCGCAGCAGTTGTAATGCAGGTGTTGCAATACAGCTGTAATGCCACAGTTATTACAGTAGAAACATTATTTCATTTACTTTATCAAAGTTAATGCTTTACTCTTCCCTGCTTATTGCACTCCAGTTGGCATTAGTCACTTATTGAACTACAGGTCTACATCCACATTCATTGTAATACAATCTTTACTGTATATACCTAATGGCAGTAAATGCCTTAATCTTTCTTGCTTATGTGACTATAGATTGGAAAATACATCTGTATTAACCACACTCCTGGCACAACCTGGCCAAATGCCCAGTATGCTCCTCAACATTACGAGTTCTCTCCTCTGCAGCTGTAGGGGGAGAACCACACCATTATGCATACCTGTCTATCAGACATTCAGATTAGGTATTGGTGAAACAATGGTAACAGTACTTACAAACTTGTGGGGCATTACCTGCCTGAGCTCATCGGTCCCAGGTGTCCAAGAGAACCCTCTTCCTATGCTTCAGGTCATCATAGTGGTGATTAACCTGCTCATCTGCACAATGGATACCTGTCACACTGGTGAGTTCACATGCCAGCCGGTCCAGGACCTCTGCCTTGCACTCTGAGCCCTGGAACAGACTCTGCAGCAGGTGGTCATCATAGTTTTTCACCAGGAGTCCAACCATGACCCTGGACTCCTAAATGCCCTACCTCTTCTCCCAGAAGTGCGCACCTTCTCCAACACCAGCCATAGTTACTGCACAGTTCAAATTCCAACAGATTATGCTGTATTCCCACCTACTGGGCTTGATATAGCCTATTTTCCCACCCTTACATGCCATTAGGCAATATTTATAAATGCGGCACGTCACTTAGCACGCAAACCAGCGCAGCTGAGCTGAGCTGTGCTAAAATCTGTATTCTTACCAATGCTTAGTAGTGCACAAACTAGCCTAGTGATGCCAGGCAGTGCATAAACAATTTCAGCCATTATTGTGTTTATGCGATGCTTAGCGGGGCTTAGTGGATCTTAGTAGAGCTTAGCTGAGTGCAGCAGGCCAATATTTAAAAATAATTTGCATAATTTCTATTTTGAAGAAAAATGTTAACTTGCCTTACCATGTATTCCAACCTTGCACCTACTGCACATGATGCTGTAATTCTACCCATTTAGCTACATGCATATCTGGAAATTTGCTATACCTTTACATATACCTCTGAGCTACCTTTAAGCAGTGCTGAGCACTGCCACACTCATTGCAAACCTGCTCATCTCTGCTTAAACTTGACCTTTATATAATTAAAGACATCCGGTTTCTATTTTTAAATGTCAGGTGTCTTGATGCCGCTTAGCACTGCTGAGCTCTGCCCTGTGCCATGCAAACATGTTTTGTAAAAAAAAAAAATTTAATTAAATTACATTGCTATACTCCAACTGCACAGTGCATGGAGTGTGTTACTCATCTGTGGACACAGTTAGTGCCACACTCCCTACACTGATTCAATAATCATGTCTCACAGCTCTCCCTCAGCAATGCACCATGATTAATATATGGTGCACTGCCGAGGTGGAACCATGTACACGGACATGGTAACATTCCATGTAGCCTCTACTCTATGCCTACACAGAATTTACTAAATCTAGGGGTCACTGTTTTCATGCAGAAGACATTTTAACAATTATCATTCATTCCATTATATAAATTGCTGAATTCCTGCCACCCTTGCAATCCTCCTCCTCAACATCATTCTGCAAGCATTTTCCCACAAATTCTATTCATTTCTCTTTAATTTGTTCCTTCCCTTTTCTAAACACCCCACCTCCATTTTTTTATCTCCCTTTACAATATTCGTTATTGCAGTTACAACAGGTTTAAAATTAACTTCTATTTTCTAGCAATTGTTTATTATGGCAGCCAATAGCATTAAACTTAGTAAAGCCATACTATGTTAGCCCAATTCAGATTCTGTGTCCCAGCTCAAAATGATCATTTATATATTTATTTATTTATTTTATTTATTTTACATTTGTTGACCGGGATAGTCCAACTGGATTAATGTCCATTTTCAGTGGAGGCCTGGGGAGAAAAGCTCCAAGGTAAACAGATAAGAAATAACAAAGAAGGCATATTACCAAGGTAGACAGATAAGTAATAGCAAAGAAGACATATTACAGGTGAGATATTTACAAATGACATAAGCAGACATGAAATAGACAATGCAACAATTTGCTCCCACATCATTTATGACAAAGGATGCTGCAGTGAGTTTTTAAAATCTGCCAGCTCATTACACTCTCAAAAACATGTTCTCAGTTACCCCCTCCTCTCTCTCTCTCCTTTTACAACTCCAGCATTTTCTGTCTTTCTGAAGAAACAAATCTCTGAATTCTTCTAGGAAATAAATTATTATGCAGATACTTCCAAGGAAAATTTCTAAACCTTCTGGACATTTCTACATACCTGGGATCAATACAGATGTCTTCCTATTGTTTCTTTGTAAATTAAGTTTCCAGTGCCTCGTCCCAATCTTTTCTAACCTCCTCTGATTTATTCCTATAATTATCATTGAACTCACAGTGGAGATTCATGTGCTTAGAGTGGGTATTATTTCAGATGTTCTATCTCTAAACAAGAAGTAAGTTAAAAAAGAAGGAGTCTTTTATGGCATGAAATGCTAGGCAAAGACGGTGCTTCAAGAGTCTGTAAAGGACATAGAAAAGGGATAGAGATTGTTGTATATTGGGGTAGCTTAAGTGGTGTAAACCAGAGACTTTTCTAATTAAGAATCTTTGGGACCTTTCATGTTGTGCAAGGTGCCGAGAAAAGCACTGTATTAAGTTAAAGATCTGATGAGGGAGGAGCAATGCAGTACAAGAACATTCTTCAACCCAGAAGAAATGCCATAACAGGTAAGCTGTGTAATGCAGACATGACCCAATTCCAAAAGACCTCCTCTCTGTGTGAGTGACTTATTCCTGTCTGCCCTGATTCTGAAAAACTTGTTCTTGGTGTAAATGACTTACTTCAGTGTAAAGCCTTTCTATAAACTGGCTTACAAAAGAGACAATAGTCCAAAAGAATTGCTCTCAGAGTAAGTCATTTACCCTGATGGCAAGTCTCGGAGTAAGTTGCTTACTCTGACAGCAAGTCTTTTGGAATCGGGCCCAAATACATTTTGACAACAGCTGAGATATAGTGGCACAAGAGAAGTGTCTAATAATGGAGTCTGTTTTAAGAAGAATGATAACAAGATGATAAGAGGGAGGGATGGGGGTCTTACTTGAAGGTAACTATGTTATATTTCTTAGTATTTAGGGTGAACATGACTGGTGGACATGATATAGGTCTGATCTACGTTTTGCTGGAGCATTTTAGCATCATGAAGTGAGTTCAACAGTAATCAGTTTGAACTCATCAAAAAACTTGGTTATCCATAGTCTCTGGGTGCCTGGTTTTACCTCAGAAAAGTAAATGTCAGCCAGGAGTGGCAACAAGACAGAACCTATGGGACACCACTAGTTACATCTCTATGACTAAGGGAGATACCCTCAAAGTGGATTATGAGGGTTTGATAAGTAAACCAATTAGTAATCTAACAAACAGTGTGTGGTATCCACACAAGGAATAGTATCAAAGGCTGTAGCATGGCTGAGATAGGCAGTAGAGAGTGTGGACCTCATCTGAATCTTTTATGATCTTGGGGAAAAAAAAAACATCCACCAGATTGAGTAAGCATAACAAGCCTTTAAAAACTTGAAACTGATTGGGGTTAAGGGTCTGGAGATCACCTATGTTGTTATTAATTAGTTCAGAGAGAATACATTACATAACTTTAGAGATAACACTAGTGAGACTGATAAGCCTACAGTTACTGGGTTCTGTTATGGGGTTGAAAAGGCAAAAAACCAAACTCCAGATGAAAGTTTTTATGCAGTTGTACTGCCATGTATAACCAGCGTGTTTTTACGTTCATATATTCTGTTATGGGGTTGCCCTTGTAAACTGGAACAGCCTTTTTCCCCAAGTTTTAAATACATAACCTGTGGAGAGACTACGGTTGAGTAGATTTGGGAAAGGTTGGGCTATGGTATTTGATACCTACAGGTAGACCAACTGGAACATTGTCAGTACCCATGGAACTCTATGTTTTTCATTCTGGAAAAAGGAGAAGCCACTTACTTGATCAAGGGTGATGAAAGAAGGTACAATAGGGAGATAACAGTGGAGAACTGGGATGTGTAAGAGGTGTGAAATGGGAGTAAATTTATCTGCAAGGATATTAGTTATATTTTCTGGGTCAATGTGAGACCCACCACTGGATTTAAGTTCAGAACAGCATGACTGCTACTTCTGAATTTCCTAATGCAGTTGAAGAAGGTCTCATGGCTGTTCTTATTAAAAGTTTCAATTATAATTCATAAGGGGCTTTGCACTATCTAATGGCATGCTACATGATCTTGCTTAATTTATTTATTTATTTATTTATTTATTTATTTATTTACATTTGTTGACCGGGAGTGTCCGACTGGACGTGGGTCCATTTTCAGCGGAGGCCCGGGGAGAAAAGCTCCACAGTTAAAATATACAGACAGTAGTTACATTGGATTTACATAGCAATTAACAATTTGATCAACATAGCAATTAAAAATTACAAACATAGTTACAGATGAAGAACATAGTACATCAGTAGACAATTAGAATCTTTATCATCTGCGAAGTACATAACAGACATTAACAATTGTTACAATAAGAAGTTCCTGCTGTATAATAAGTAGTTAGGCTTATGAGCATCCAAGCTTGATATAACCAAGGTAGTTAGTGGGGTGGAAAGAAAAGTAGTGGATGGATGGGGTGGGTGACATTAGAGGGGGAGTTGCAAGGGCATAGCCAGCATGTTTTTAGGTGCACTTTTAGTAAAGTTTTGAAGTGGGTGCATGATGGTACAGAGGTAATTGTGGGTGGGAGGGAGTTCCATAATTTGGTATGGTGCAAGAGAATAGTGCTTCTCCAGCAGAGTTACTGTCTTTAGTGACCTGTAAGTGACTTTTGTTGCTGGATCTTAGTGGTCTGGTGGTGCGATAGGGTTGGAGTAGATTCTGGAGGGATGGGACTTTTAGTGGATGGTTTACTAGTTTGTGGATGAGTGCGAGTTGATACCATTGAAGGAGGTGAGGGAGTTCAAGCCAGCCCAGGTCAGCAAGTGAGAGACAGTGGTGACTATGGTAGGATGCCCCTGTGGTGAATTTGGTGATTTTTTTATACCAGGTCTCGAGCTTGTTTAGATTGCATTGCCTTAGGTTGGTATATATTGGAGAGGCATAAAGTAAACCCCTATAGAGACAGGTAGTTGGGGATATATGTCATTCATACAATGGATTGTTGGCGGTCAGACAGGTAACTCTGAAACCAGTTGGTGACTGATTGAGAAAAGGATAGGTTATCGAGGACAGAGATGAGTTGTTTGTGTGGGACCATGTTGAATGCTTTAGATAGGTCTAGGAAAGTAGCAGAGGAGAGATAGCCATTGTTTTTATGCTGAAGGATAGTGTTAGTAAAGGAGAGTAAGGCAGTGGTGGTGTTATGGTTTGGTTGGAAACCATGTTGAGTATTGGAAAGGAGGTTGTTAGCAAGGAGGTAGTCTGAGACCTGAGAGTGAATACATCTCTCTAGAATTTTGGAGAGTGGAGTGAGAATAGCTATGGGGTGGTAACTGATTAGTTCTATGGAGGGGCCGCCTTTGCGGAGGGGAATTATATATGATACTTCCCATAGTGTGAGAACGTAACTTTCTGACAGAGATCGGTTAATCAAGATGGATACTGGGTAGGCTAGAGCATCAGCTGCGAATTGTAGGTATTCACTTGGGAGGTTGTCTGCTGCTAATTTGGTGGGCTTAAGTTTAGTTAAGAGTTTTTTTATGTTGGAGGTAAGAACAGGAGAAAAACAGAAGATGGTGGGGAGATTACTAGTTGAAGGTGTGGGTTAGTGGGGAGGGGGTTGTGTTGTCCAGCTAGTGATAGTATGGTTTGTGTGAAGTGTGTGTTGAATGAGGTAGCAATATTTTTGGAGGAGTGAGGGATGTTAGGAGGGGTACTGACTTTACCTGGGTGGAGGATGGAGTTTATGGAGGACCAGAATTATTTGGGGTTGTGTTGGGAGGAGTCTAGCGCAGACTGATAAAATGAATACTTTTAAAATGCCATTATAATGTGGGAATAGGATTTTTTTTACATAATTAATATTTTTTTTCTTTTTTCTATAGATTTCTGTTGGCATTCCACCATAATCCCTACCTATAAAATTAAGCAACCTCTGTGTGCATTTACTGGAGATAAGTTGGTCAGCTGATTGAGGTGTTTTTTAAAGTGTCACATTAAAAGGGTTTTAGTCTTGATAGTAGTTTACTGAGTTGGTTTAGATAATCAGGAGACATGAAATGGACCTATATTTAGTAGGGACAGGGCCGCTGGTTATGCTGAGATGCACTATAAAAGTTCTAGACTGGTATCATGCAATATCTGTCATGAGACAATGGGATGCACAATAAATATGAATATGACTTTGCAGTTTCCATTTATCCTTAGTGCATGGTAGGCACAATATTTAGGTGAGAATAACATATTATCATTGTTTTGAAACCACGTCTTGGTATGTACGGAAGTATATATGTCTTCAAGGGTGAGTTAAGGCTGAAATTCCACTACTTTCTTCCAGTGTTAAATTGATATTGTTTGAACTGGAAATTGCTATGAGAATATACTTTTGAACTGAACATTGCCTAAGAAAGATGCTATAGGAACAGCAAAGGTTCCAGCCAGTATGTAAAAGCCATGCCCTCAGGCCATTCCTATCAAATCAGAAGGGTCTGTTCCTCATCAGATCATAAGGATACGCACCCTATGGATCCTCCTAGAATGACAGCAGTTAACAAGCCATTCATTATAGTCAATTGTTTTATTTTTGAATTTATGCATCGTTCTTCGAGAGGGAAGAATACTGCGTAACACCAGTGGTGTACTCTCCTTGGTGACATAGCTGGTGAGATCAGCTGTATCTTATTCCTTCTCCCTCATGGTAGATTGTCTGAGGTCATTCACTTCCATATGGCTGACAGCAAGGTCATACCCATATTTAGGATAGTAAAGGATCTTTGAGGGCTCTTAAATCAAAAAATCAAAATGCACCAAAATGAGGGTCCTCCAGGTTAAAATCTACACCTTATTATAAAAAACACATAAACCAACAAAAATATTGAGTGCTTTTTTTTCCCTAAAAACTGGGGACTTCATCAAAATACACCATACCATCAACTAAAATTCATTTAAATACATTAGTCATGAATTTTGGTTGATGGTATTGTTTTTTTATAATAAACTGTGAATTTTAACCTGGAGGACTCTCATGTGTGTTACGATTTTTTGGTTTTGTAGTTGTTCTTGAATGTACTGCACCTTTGCATTAGTTTATCTTGAGGACTCTTGTAATGTCTCTAATCCTAGCACCAGACAGACAACTGACAGTAACTATCCCCCTTTTCCAGACCAGTAGGTGGTATGTGTCTGTATGTCTTGCTATGGAAATCCATATAATCAGTACTTTAGGATTAGAAGTAGGCCTATATGACCTTAAAGATTCAGGCTTACAGTCATGGCAATTCCTAAGAAAAGAAATGAAACACAGTAATTGCATACTCATAATATTTAAGAACTATATCAGCATTATGGGGGGCTAGTGATTACGCAGAGGCAGGCATCGACAAATTTAAAGATAAACTTTTAAGGTAATAACCTCACATAACTGTACTGCTCTAGTCATTGAAAATGCCAGGCATGTTTTCCAAACGAATAGCTAGAAAAGCACTCAGTGTACCGAAGTAATCTAAGAAGAGAAAATTCCATTAATAGAACAAGCCTTGTAGTGCAGACAATGCAAACCCTGTCCTAGCTCTGGACTGACAGTACATATTGTATTCTTTGCAAAAGGGTGAATGGAGTCTCAAGCTGTATCTTATTAAAGAATATGGCTGTAGTGACCACTGATCTAATAGAACAAGATTTATCCACTCCATTCAGATTTTTTTAACATTTATCATAACAAAATCACAATGCAGCTTCCTAACCATTGGGGATTTACTCAGTCTGCCTTGTTCTTCTTTAATAAACAGACCAACAGAAGGTCAGAATGCCTAATGTCTTAAGCCATCTGTCATACCTATCAACCCATTAGCAGAAGAAATCTGGACAACACCTAAAATAATGGGGGGACAAAGGCCCAAAAATAGGAACAGATTTTAAATATTGCTCTTATAAACTTAAAAAGTTGTTAGAATAACAGTTGTGTTAGCATGCATTTTCTGAAGGATATGAAGTCTGAAACTCATTGCCTGCCATTATTTATTGACTTCAATCTCCTTAATGATTTGCCAGGAAAAACTCAAATTGTTATGAGGAGCAGACCATAAAAGGAGACAAAATCGGGATATTCTGCAAAAACATGAACAGTTGAGAGGTATGCCATCTGTGTATAATAGGTGACATTAACAAGTTTCATCCTGTAGTCATATTTGTCTGTGGTGACTTGGAGAATATCTAGTTTTATTAACTTCTGAAATTACTTTCAGACTAGACAAACTAAAATCATTTTCCTAATATATGTTTTCATTTGTGAAGGGTACCGATTTTTAAGAATAAGAGTGATGTGCAGAGCTGTAGTAACTACAGAGGGATTAAATTGATCAGTCACAGCATGAAGTTATGGGAAAGAGTAGTGGAAGCTAGGTTAAGAACAGACATGATGATTAGTGATCAGCAGTATGGTTTCATGCCGGGAAAGAGCACTACAGATGCGATGTTTGCTCTGAGAGTGTTAATGCAGAAGTACAGAGAATGTCAGAAGGAGTTGCATTGTGTTTTTGTAGACTTAGAGAAAGCATATGACAGGGTGCCTAGAGAGGAGTTGTGGCACTGTATGCGGAAGTCAGGAGTGTCAGACAAGTATGTAAGAGTGGTACAGGATATGTACGAGGGTAGTGTGTCAGCGGTGAGGTCTGCGGTGGGAGTGATGGATGTGTTTAAGGTGGAGGTGAGGTTACATTAAGGATCAGCTCTGAGCCCTTTCTTATTTGCAATGGTGATGGACAGGTTGACAGACGAGATCAGACAGGAGTCCCCGTAGACTATGATGTTTGCAGATGACATTGTGATCTGTAGTGAGAGTAGGGAACAGGTGGAGGAGACCTGGAAAGATGGAGATATGCTCTAGAGAGAAGAGGAATGAAGGTCAGCAGGACTAAGACAGAATATATGTGTGTGAATGAGAGGGAGGATAGAGGAATGGTGAGGATGCAAGGAGTAGAGGTGGCAAAGGTGGATGAGTTTAAATACTTGGGGTCAATAGTTCAGAGTAATGGTGAGTGTGGAAGAGAGGTGAAGAAGAGAGTACAGGCAGGATGGAGTGGGTGGAGAAGTGTGTCAGGAGTGATTTGTGACAGACGAGTACCTGTAAGAGTGAAAGGGAAGGTCTACAAGAGGGTAGTGAGACCAGCTATGTTATATGGGTTGGAGACAGTGGCACTGACAAAAAGGCAAGAGTTTGAGCTGGATGTGGCAGAGTTAAAGATGTTAAAATTTGCACTGGGTCTGACGAGGGTGGACAGGATTAGGAATAAGTATATTAGAGG
The DNA here is from genome assembly GCF_019279795.1 of Protopterus annectens. Lineage (NCBI taxonomy): Eukaryota > Metazoa > Chordata > Ceratodontiformes > Protopteridae > Protopterus > Protopterus annectens. Next base: position 866,535,256 of record NC_056725.1, on the reverse strand, counting down.
GTCAGCCCAGGTTGGAAGGTTTGGAGACAAAGCCAGAGAGGCAAGATTACATTGGTTTGGACATGTGCTGAGGAGGGATGCTGAGTATATTGGGAAAAAGATGCTAAGGATGAAGCTACCAGGTAACAGGAAAACAGGAAGGCCTAAGATAAGGTTTATGGATGTGGTGAGAGAGGACATGCAGGTGGTTGGTGTGACAGAGCAAGATGCAGAGGACAGGAAGAAATGGAAACAGATGATCCGCTGTGGTGACCCCTAACTGGAACAGCCGAAAGAAGATGATGATTTGTGAAGGGGCCCGTGTGCCCTGTTTTTGTAATGATACAGTTGTGGTCTCCTAGCTACATCAGAAGGATCTTCTTAATGACTATATGGGTGATGGCTGACAAAATGGCTTCTCTAGACTGTAGTTAATTTATTTGAATCTGCCATTTAACTACTTTACACAAGAGGAAATTGCTGGTGCATTCCTCTCTACATAATCTTGAGTCTGATCCCCAAAAATTCCTGATACACTCCTGTACTGTCCTTGTACTGTCCTTAAGTGGAGTAGGGCATTTTCTACCATCAGGATGGCTAAACACATGAATCCTTGACCCCTGAGAAACATTTTGGCTGATACATCTGATTGCAGGATAGCCCAGTGGAAGAACCGAACATTGTAAATCTGACTTTTCCAGCCTGGAAGTCAAACCTATGCTGATGAAAAGAGAAAGAGTTTTACTGACAATGGACTACAGATGCTGAGTAGAGATTTCCTGCATGACACAGTCATCTGGGTATGAATAAATGTGAACAACTAGATTCTGACTTAAATAACCACTGCAATTAAGTATTTTTCTGAACACTCTTGGAGTAATAAATGACTAGATGAATTGTAAATTGTAGACTAGAAATGCTGATTTAGATAAACCAGTAATATAAACTGCATTGTAAAACAACATTTTTTTTCTAATTTCCTACCTGAAATCTTAATAATATTTGTGGAATGTTCTTATGGTAGTGTGTAGATAAAAATGCTACATATTTAGGGTTACTATGCAAGACCCAAGGATAAAAAAATGAAAGAGACTTTGCAATCTACATTCAGGACTTCTTTGGTTTGACAAGCATTTATATTTGACAAATCTGAAACTGGTCTGCACACACAATCCTTTTTTTTTCGCAAAAAAGTATCTAGGACAAATCCTCCTTCATTTTTATGTAAATCATCCAGACTTCCAGTTTGGACATTAGGTACAAAATAATGAGAAGGTCATCTGTAACTGAAATGAACATTTAAAAGATGTTGTATACACTACAGCTTTGAAATAAACCATGTCACACAGCCCACAGAAACCTCTGTTATCAACTTGTTAGATATTTATGGTTTCAAACAGATGGGTTTGGGGTGTGGCATCAACTGACACCACCTGTCTTGACTCAGTGCTACTCTCCTACCTTCTCCAATAGTCTTATCTAGACATCTTCTTTAACAAATTCCCTGTGTCTCTTTGCTGGATATCCTCATTTCTTCATGCCTTCTTCCATTCTCCCTCAAATCATCTTCATGAAATTATGTTCTGATTTCCTGCACATGTCCGAACCACCATAATCTGTTGTATTTGGCCTTCTCTACAACTGCAGCTACATTGGCTTCTGCTCTGTCATCATTTTTTTCATCTGTCTCACAGTGTGCATCCTATGACTCATCTCAGACACCTCATCTCCATCGACTAACTTTGTCAGCTGTTCTGTCTTCACTATCCAGGTTTTTCTATCATACAGTAGTACTCATCATAACATAATGTTTTGTGCACCTTACTTTTCAGCTAATTTGACACACTACCCGTGTGCCATTTAGCTGCAGCCCCTCTGATTATAGATTTGACCTCCAAATTCAGACTTACCTTTCCTCAACTTCCCCTCCCAGATACTAGACAATGTTATCCTTTTCCTTCTATCTCAGTTTTCAGCTTCATTTGCTGTCATGACAACTATCGTGTCTGTAGTCAGTTTCATCCCATGTGCGTTCAGTTGTATATCATTTCACTATCATTTGCCTAAGCTCCTGTTCAGAGTCTGCCTGTAATGCCACATCACCTGCATAGAGCAGCTTTGTTGATCTGTCCCCTCCAACCTGATTGTTAATGTAATCCATCACCAGTATGAATGGCAGTGGGCACAGAACTGAAGCCTAATGCACCCCCACTCCTACTGGGAACCCGTCTGTGACTCCAAACACTGTTTGTACTTCTGTCATTAGGACCCTGACATAGCCTACACTAATTCTGCCAATGTTTCAGGGACTTCAAGCCATCACAGGCCTGACCAAATCAACTTTCTTGGGACCTTGTCATATGCCTTCTCTAAGTCTAGGAATGCCCATTTGGACTCTATCCTCATCTCCAGAGGACTAGCTAAGCTTATTTGGAGCCCAGGGCAGGACTCTCACGTGTTGCCCCCCCCCCAAACATAAAGAGCAAACAAAATTTAATTCTTATGTACTGAGCGTATGTCAGGCTAATTCAGGCCTTGTCTTTTCAATAAGGAAATTTGAGGCCAGTCAGCTCAGAGACAAGGGTGTAATTGTTTTTCCCTCCCACCTACCCTGTCGTAGTTGTGTTCTTAAACCCAGTGTATCAGTTATTGCTTATAATAATTTGACAGCATAAGTCCCTCTCTCCTTCTTCCCTTTTATTGGCTGTTGACAATAAGCACATAAGTTGCATTTTGAAAAGGTCCTTCCCAAACTACCCACCAGGCTAAAAGACCATTGATAAAATTGCTTAATATTGAGTGTACTGTTACTAATTGCACTGATTTTAGTAGTAAATTAGTGAGTCTTTTTACTGTAATATGTTTACTGGATCTTGCTGGTGGCAGAAGAAGGTTCCAGGCTTGTTGTTTTGTATTGAACTTTAAATACTCAGTAGGAGGTCCACCCAAACATTATCCTAAAACCAAACTCCAAGCAGTAATAGTTACCCCTGCCCTCTGAGTCATTCCTGTCAATATCATGGACAGCATTTCCCTATAATTTCTCTAGTCAATATGATTCAGATGGGTATCTTGAGACAATGTAAGAACTGTCACATGCTATCAGAAGATCATCTATTACTCAAACAGCATAACATAGCATGTGAGAGACATACCTATAAAACATACTAAGAGGCAAAAATCTTATACACAGTAATCTCAGACACCAAAATCATCAACAGTACACCACACATCACAGCTCTCCAAAGCCACCACAATATGCATAATCCGTCATGTGCTGAGTTCTAAAAATTAAATTGCCTAAACCTTAGAGACTTACAAAACACAACACAGGCACAAAGTACACTCAGCAAGTTAAGCCTACCTCCTCACATAGTACAAGAAGTCCCAAAGTCATAGATGCTGAGCCTGTAAGGCAGGCATTGACCCAACCAAACATTTTTGTTTAGACTCTTTTCACTGATCAGTAGCTCCTTCGTCGTAAGACATACAGATGTGCCTCTTACCGGGCTGAGCAAGGAAAGAGTGACATTTACTTGCTTGTCTGGTGCCAGAATTTGTTAGATCAAGTATGCACTCAAGTCCTTGAACAACAATTACTAGTATGAGTGTGCTCATGCCAATGTCAATGACATGAGGTGTACTTGCCTGGAATATATGAAGAGAGACATGCTGGAGCTCCCAGACTATGTATACAAAGGCAGCTATGAGCCTACCATTAAGCAACACTCTATCTTCTCCAAGGATAATGCCATGATAAGAGCAAAAAATAACTGACTTCGATAATTGGCTTAGCTTTGGGTGTCCAATATTTGTCACATGATAGGATACAATCAACATACCACCCTGCTTCACCAGGGATAGCCTGCATCTGTCCCCTTTAGGGTTTTGATTATTGGCAAAGACATTGTCCATCCCCATAGTGTCTTTTTTTAAGTAATGCCAACCTGATAAACCTACCAACATAAGGAAACAAGCAAAAGTAAATATGAAGGTGTTACTGATCAATGCTAGGAGCCTAAACAAGAAACCCTACTCCCTACAAGCCCTTCTCACCCTGGGGGAGACTGACATCTGTGCAGTGTCTGAGACATGATTTAAAATAGTGGAGAGTGCTCCAGCTGTATGAAACTATAATGTCTTCCACACATTTAGACCAGCTAATGCATAGGAGAGGAAAATTATGAAGGTGCCTCATTCTACATCCAGAAGAGACTCATATGAGGGCTGGTAAAGCATCATGATGCACTAGAGCTTTTTCATGTCAAAATAACCATCAGAAAGGTCCCATACCATATATTAGCTAGCTATAGAACTCCCTCTATGATACAAGAAAGCCATAAAGTCAATCTACAGTAATTAGAATCACTCACTAATAAACCCAATACCATTTTCAATGGTGATCTAAACTATCCAGCTACAGACTGTGAAAGCTAAACCACAACTAGTGCACAAGCACAGAGATTTCTGGACTTTGTCGATACAATTGCCCTGGAATAATTAGAGTACCCACTAGGTGGAATAATGTCTTGGATCTTGACCTTAACAATATGACAGCATCATGCAACATCCCTTGCATATCTTCATCACTTGTTAGGTCTGGCTATAAAGCAATCTCCTTTGAAATAAAACTGAAACCAGGTCTCCATTCACCCAAGTTACTAAATTTCTTTAAGACAAATTAGTAAGTGATACATTGGGAAGCTTCAATCTCGAGCAAACCCAGTTAACTCCACTGGATATGCAGAAATGCACACCACCACACTATACCAGCATGTAAGCAGATACATAGATGCAGCTGTACCCCATAGGAACAAGTGCAGGGCAAATCCCAGAAACAAACCAACATGGTAAAACCATAATATCAACAAGCTTTGTAATAAAAGAAAAACAATTTTGTCCAAAAGTAAGAAGAATAATTCCCAGAATGCTACAGCCTTTGTTACTGAAATAAACAAACAAGTATGGAGTAGTAACCATTTAAAATGCTGAGACAAGATAGAATAAGTCTCGAAATAAGAGGACTGAATGGCTGAAAGATCAGAATTATATATACTAAGTCTGAGATGCCATTTGTTGGAATATTCCCTTTTCTGGGAGGTATGGTGATCTTGGAGTTGGTATATATGTTTGGGGGTTGTGGGGGCTTGTTCCCCACATGGTGCAAAAAGACGTTCAAAGGAGAAGAGTGATGTTTGAGATTCACTCTTCTCTCGGTTTTTGGTCTGTTTTCAGCTTGTCAGCACTCTGCATTTTGAATGGTGATATTTCAATATGGAACACTCAGGAGGTTTAGTGAAATCCAACAAAGCCAAGTCTGAGGCTAAAATAGCTACCCAAGCCAAAGACAGTCACAAGGCATTTTTTAGTTATAAAACCAAAAATAAAAAATTAAAAATAAAATATAAAATAAAAAGTAAAAAATGTGGAAAAAACAGCACAGTGGCAGGAAAGAGAACCAGTTTTATTTGTGACTAAGCGACTCTGATGATGCCTAGGATTTGAAGGTGAAAGCACATAGTCACGAATAAAGCTAGTTCTCTTTTCTGCTACTGTGCTGTTTTTTCCACATTTTTTATTTTTGGTTTTATTAGTGATTTTCGCCCCTGGTGAGGTGGAAATTGTGTGTTGCATTTTTTAGTTATGCTTGTAATCTCAAAAGCATGAGGAGAAAAAACCTGAATGACCCATGGGAATGACTTAGTGGACAGAATTAGCAAGCTCCATATGTACAATGGACTAATATAAGGCTCTAAAAGTCAAAGAAGAATAAAACCCTAGTTACCTGTCCAAAGCTGTAAGGGTTAATTCCATCTGTTTTAAGCCTGAAAGGACTCTGGATTTTCTGATCTTTCAAATGATTCCTTGGTGGCTTAAGTGTTGCCTGGATATGGTGCTCCGTGTGACCGTTGATGAGGAATTATTCACTGTAGCTGTCAATAAAATCTCAGTTTATTGAGGAAGAAGACTTTAGATGGAATTATGTCTTTCTAAGTGAAGTTTCACTTAGAAAGACACAGCGGCATCCAGATTCCTCTTCCTCAATGAACTGACTGAGATTTTTTTGACAGCTACAGTGAACAATTCCTCATCAGAGGTTATACAGACCACCATATCCAGACAACACTTAAGCCACCTAGGAGTAATTTGAGAGACCAGAAACTCCAGAGTCCTTTCAGGCTTAAACAGACAGAATTACCCCCTACACATTTGGACAAGTAACTAGACTTTCATTCTACTTTAATCTCAAAAGCATAATGCAACAATGCACTGAGCTAATTGTGAATGATGTTGCCTACACTGAGGCTGAAGATATAGTGAACCTGCTGGCTCTAACTTTATTCTTCTCTCCCCTCCATCTGTTCCCTCAAGATATACCCAAATCTGGCTCGCCTCCAGCTACTGCACAAGACTAAGTCATAAAAATGTTATTAAAAGCTAAAAATACTGCATCAGTGGGTCCTGACAATATCCTTGGATACATCTTAAATAGCATGAAGCATGATTAGCCACACTCCTATCAACACTGTTCAATCTCAGCTTCCATTAAGGTTTTGTACCAAGTGAGGACATTTCACAGACCCAGGTAATTACAGATCCATAAGTCTGGCTAACCTCATACACAAAGTTATAGAAAGAATTATCATGGGACTAATCAATCAGGACATAGGGAACCTCCAAGCACTGGTACCATCTCTGTTCGGATTCGTCAAGGGCAGGTCATGCTTCTTCAACCTGGTGGATTTTTTTGAAAAGGTCACTAAAGTAATGAATAAAGGCAGAATGGTACACATCACATACCTCGACCCGGGCAAAGCTTTTCATACAATTCCACACTCAGGCATAGTAGGAAAGCTAAATAAAATGGAAATAAACATATATGCCACCTGGTGGAATGCCAACTACCTCACAGACAGAACATGGGAAATCAAAATAGGGGATGTTACCTCCACAGAGATCAGTCACCAGAGAAGTCCCCCAGGGCTCTGTGCTAGGTCCTCTCCTGTTTGGTATCTACCTTTCTGAAGTAAAAGCCAATACTAAAGGTCTCATGCTGTCCTAGTCTGCAAAGGACTGCATACTAGGAACAGTCACTGAATCCCCAAAGGACTTAGCCATCCTGCAGGAAGGTTTGTCTCATAAAAATAAGTTTGCTAGAATCATGGACTGAAACTAAATGCCAAAAAAATGCATTATTGTATCCTTTAGGAAGCTATATACCCCAGGGAGTACCACATTGAAATACACCCCTAAGAGTTGACCCTTTTGTTCAGGATTTGGGAATGTCGACAGTGACCTATCTTTTGACCAACATATGTCCATTGTTGTAATTAAGTTCTTCTATATTGCACAGCTTATAAACAAAGGGGTTGTGTTTAGATTAGATCTAGGGATGTCATTGCCCACCTTTACTAACCCCTCATTAAGCCAGTCATTGAATATAATGCCCCTTTTTGTGTGTATCTGTCCAGACACATTCAGCAACTGGAATTCCCACTATACACACTGAGCAGAGTGGATAAGAGTTGTTGACCGCAGCTGTTAGCTGAGATATATAAGTATCCTGTTTTTTTCGATTATTTATACAGATTATTGTTTTTAACAATTAATATATAGCACTTTTATTGTCTGCTTTTTAGTCTTCGAGTGTAGTTTATTGCTATTAACTAATCTGCACAAGTAACTGATTTGTCTGCAGTTAAAAGCATTCTGTATCTTTACAAATCTTTATCTGTTTGTGGCTTTCTCTAGTGCTACTGGCTGTAGGCTATTGTCCCCACCCTCCTGCCCAGTTGGTGTCTTGCTCTTATACTTGGTGGCTTTGCAGTTGCCCGCCCCTACTGTAAATCTGATCTGTGACACTCCTCCCAGTCTAGTGTCATTAGCTTATTCTACCTAGTACAGAGAGAACATTTGATAAGGCCTTCTGTTTCTCCTTTTTCCCTTTCAAAAAAAAAAAAAAAACTTTTTTTTTTGCCTGAACCTCCTTGTGTTCTGACTGTGCTTCTCAAACATTTTGGAAATATAGAGTATATTTCAGAGCATTTATTATAACTGTAATTGCCTTAATATTGCTACAACTCAAGTGCTCTAGGTTGCACTGCATCTGAAGTGTTTGTGTGTTTTAGCTGCTTTTCTGTATATATAGACTTCTCTGTTTCTTTAACTAAATAAGCTCTGCAAAGTTGTTTTATTGCATTCCTGCCTGTATTTCTGAGTTTTTTTTGCACTTTTAAAGTTTGTTTTTGCTTAGTTTAACTGGTAGGCTACACACTCAAGTGCGCTAGCTGAATTAAAGCATTTACTGTGTTTCTGTACCTAATTTCTGCTACTTTGTAAAAAAAAAAAAAATCCTTGTTTCCCGCCTTTACTGAACTACAATACTCCAATCTTCAGGTATTGCTGATCTCTGGGCTGTGTCATAGTTCCTGTGTTGCCCATATCCTTATTTGGATAGGAGGAAGCTTCTTTGTTCACCAATGAGAGTGGGGAGCTCTGAGCAGCCTATCTGTCCCTTGAGGAGTGGTTGCAGCCCAGTGACCTGTAGCTTATTGGCCATTTTGGGCCATTTCCTATCTCTTTCTAACCCCCTGCTTTAAAGCCAGCTTTAGCGCGCTTTTGCGCTTGTAATTTAAAGTTTGTCCTGTTTGTTGCATTTACCTGTTGAGGCTACACACTCAAGTGCGCTAGCCTGTGTTACATATTTATTGCATTTTTCTGCTGTTTGTTGCAAAAAAGAAAAAAAATGATCCTTGTTTCCCATCTTTCCTGACCTAGAGTAGTCCAAATACAGGCTTTGCTGTATTCTGGACTTTTGGAAAGTTCCTGTGTTGCCCATTTCCTTTCTTGGATAAAGGGAGGCTTCTTTGTTCACCAGTGGCAGTGGGGAGCTTAGAGCAGCCTATCTATCCCTGGAAGAGTGTTCCCAGCACAAGAATCTGGTAGTCTATTGGCTGTTTTGGGCCAATTTCTAGCTGTTTCAAGTCCCCCTGTATAAAACCCGCTTTGGCTCGGTTTGCGCGCTTGTTACTACTCAGCCAAGCTCCTCGTGGTCCTGCAGAGTGGTGCTAGCAGCAGAGAGGCTAAAAGAGTGACTGCTAACCTGATAAAAGTGTTTTTTTTTCCTGCTACTACCTGGGTGACTGCCCGATCTAGCTAAACTGCAAGTATTTCTGCTTCTTGAACTGTTTTAAACTGTTTAAAGTTGTTTTTGCACCTGCACTTTTAAAGTTTGTCCTATTTGTTGCATTTACCTGTTGAGGCTACACACTCAAGTGCGCTAGTCTGTGTTACATATTTATTGCATTTCCTGCTGTTTGTTGCAAAAAAGAAAAAAAACATTTCCTTGTTTCCCGTCTTTCCTGACCTAGAGTAGTCCAAATACAGGCTTTGCTGCATTCTGGACGTTTGGAAAGTTCCTGTGTTGCCCATTTCCTTTCTTGGATAAAGGGAGGCTTCTTTGTTCACCAGTGGCAGTGGGGAGCTTAGAGCAGCCTATCTATCCCTGGAGGAGTGTTCCCAGCACAAGACTCTGGTAGTCTATTGGCTGTTTTGGGCCAATTTCTAGCTCTTTCAAGTCCCCCTGTTTAAAACCCACTTTAGCGCAGCTTTGCACGATTTTGCGCATAGCGCAGCATCGGGCAGCACCGCTTAATTGGGTTTAAACTATTCTCGGCTCCACAAAGTCTGCTCTTCACTTTTTCCCTTAGAACTGATCTAGTTCTCATAATAAACACCCTATTCCCACTCTAAAGCCTGGCACTTGCTCACTAAAGCAATTATATAAGTCAGCACTAAAAAATTAAAAGCACTACACCCTCACAAACTCCGCGTGAGTACTTTGTTCCCCATTGGCCCTTTTTTTTAGTTATAAAGGAATTCCCAATACTATTCTAGCATGTCCAAAGGTCAGTTGTCAATCTCCTCTCTGGTCCAGCTGGTGAATCTGGGAATCTTGAGGCAATGTTACAACTGCCTCATGTACACAGACAACCCTCTCCTCCTCCCAACAAATTCCAACACATGTGAGAGATGCAACCATATAGCCAAACTGGAGGCTAAGCTCTCTCAAGTCAGTACTGGCATAACCAGTCAGGAGGAGAAGGAAACCACACTCACTACAATTTCAGTCTCATATAGACCTACCATGACAGCAAACCAAACACATAAACACACAAAAACATACTCTGAGGCTCTAAATAAAAATCTGCCTAAGCAGCAGAGACCTTCAAAGCAGACACCCAAGCAACCACTACCCCAAAACAAAACACGTGCAACACATAGCTCACAAAGCCAATGTGCCGAACAGTCACAGCCCTTAAGGCTAAACAATACACCTGATACACTTGTAATAGGTGACTCTATCATCAGGCACACTGACGTCCTGCTCACCAGGCTGAACAAGGAGAAGGTCACGGTGAGCTGCCTGTCGGGTGCTAGGATCCGCCACATAACACAAGCACTCAGGTTACTCCAAGGCAAGTACAAATATGACTCAGTCATTGTCCATGCTGGTGTGAATGACCTGAGACGTACCTCACTGGACTGCATGAAAAGAGACATAGAGAAGCTCTCTGAGCATGTAGCCCAGGCCGGTATGACCCTGACCTTGAGTAGCATCTTACCCTCACCAAGAATGATGCCACAATATGAAGACAAGATGATCAATTTCAACAATTGGCTTAAGTATTGGTGTCATTCAAAGGGGATCCAATGCCTGTCTGCCTGGGATGACATGCTCGACAAGCCATGATGCTTCGCTAGGGACGGTTTGCACCTGTCACCCCTGGGCTTTCGGATATTGGCAAAGGCTCTTGCCACCCCCATAGTGCCTTTTTTAGGCAAGGCTCAAAAGACAAACCCACCACCATAGGTATCACAAGGGATAAGAAACTAAGAGTAATGCTACTCAACGCCAGAAGTCTAAACCTCAAGATGCACGCACTCAAAACTCTCCTTAGCATGGAGAACATCGATATCTGTGCAGTAACACAAACCTGGTTCAAGGCTCCCAAGAGCACCCCAGCACTACCAGGTTATACCTCATACCATGTTTTTCGGCCCCAAAACTTGGACCGAACCACAAAAGGAGGGGGCGTATCAATATTCGTCAAAGATACCCACACCTCCAGGTTGGTGGCACAGCACGAAGCATCAGAGACTATCCATGTGCAACTAACAGTGGGTAAAACTGCCTTCCAGTTTATAGCCTGCTACAGACCACCCTCCCAAACCCAGGAACCCCACTCGGCCTTCCTGAGAACACTGAAAAATATGAAGGTCTCTCCAAACACCATTATATTGGGCGACTTCAACTACCCTAACATAGACTGGGAGCATTACTCTAGCTCCAACACCCTAGCCCGAAGGTTCCTAGAATTTATAAACTCAAATGCTATGGAACAACTTGTTGCCACTCCCACAAGAGGGGAAAAAATACGGGACCTGATCATCACCAACATGGGGACTCTATGCTCCAGACCAGAAGTGTATCCCTCACTGGTAAGCTCAGACCATAAACTAATCTCACTAGATATTCACATCCCGACCCCAGCCCCTGCCCAGAAAACTACAGCAAAAAACTTCTCTAAAGCAAATTTCACACTCCTCAAAACCGAGGTGGAATCCTTCAAAGCCCCCGGGCCTGTGGAAAATACGGCCCAGACCGCAGAATCCTTTATAAATGCATTCTATGAACACCTTCAGGAATGCATGGATCATGCAATCCCAAATAAAACCAAGACCCAATCCTCCAAAGTTAGGCATCCTGTCTGGTGGACCCCAGCCGTAAACAAACTATACAATAGAAGGAGGAAGCTACTACATGATAGAGCAAAATCCCAAAAAGGGAAGGCATCTCTGATCAGTATTAGCAAAAAACTATGGGCACTCATAAAATCGTCTAAGGTCAGCTTTGAGAGAAAAATTGCACAGGACACTAAGGATAATCACAAGGTTTTCTTTAGTTATGTTAGGAACCTGGGTGGGAATTCCCAGATATGCTCAGAATTAGTCCAAAATGACAAAAAATACACCGAACCCACAGACATTGCCAACATCCTAGCTGACAGGTTCAGCGCAAACTTCTCCCCCCTTCCCCAGCAAAAGGGCAAATATCTATCCCAGCAGAGTGCTGCCCCCCTGACATCTCAGATGCTCAGGTAAGAGCCGCCCTCTCCAAAGCAAAAAACACAGCATCAATGGGACCAGACGGTGTCCCAGGCTGCGTCCTACATGAACTCCAAGAAGAACTAAACCCAAACATAAAACTACTGTTCAATCTCAGCCTTACTAAAGGATATGTACCCAAAGAGTGGCGTACAGCAACAGTGGTCCCTCTCCACAAAGGTGGTGCCTCAACGGATCCTGGAAATTATCGCCCCATAAGCCTGACTAGCTTGGTCTGCAAAGCTATGGAAAGGATCATCATGGACCTCATAAATACAGATACTGGGGACCTACAGACACTGGATCCTACCCAGTTTGGCTTTGTTAAGGGCAGATCCTGCCTCTTAAACCTGGTTGATTTCTTTGAAACAGTCACCAAGGCCATTGACGAGGGGAAGGTGGTCCACACAGCCTACCTGGACCTTGCAAAAGCCTTCGATACAATACCCCACTCGGGCATTATAGATAAGCTCACCAGCTTAAATATAAACCCCTGTATCACTAGATGGGTTGCAAACTGGCTCAAGGACAGAACCCACATGGTTAGAATTGCTGGAGCCATGTCAGACTCCAAACCAGTTACAAGTGGCATCCCACAAGGCTCAGTCCTGGGACCTCTCTTGTTCGGTATATATTTCTCGGAGGTACAGGCTAACACGGAAGGACTGTGGCTGACCAAGTTCGCAGATGACTGCAAACTGGGCACCATAATCGACTCTCCAGCCGACACAAGCATCCTACAAAAGGGCCTCATAGAAACAGACAACTGGTGCCAGAGCCATGGCCTCAAGCTAAACGCCAAAAAGTGTATAGTCATCCCCTTTGGCAAAAACAAAGTGCCCACAAATTACCACATAGGTGGTAATCCATTAAGTACAAAAGAAGTAATTAGGGACCTGGGGACCCAAGTTGATAGTAATCTCTCATTTGACAACCACGTGGCCAAAGTGGTTAGAAAAACATTTTATATAGCCCACCTAATCATGAAGGGATTCACATCTAGATCAGGGAGGTCATCGTGCCTCTTTACTCATCCCTCATCAGGCCCATAATTGAGTACAATGCCCCTTTTGGGATGTACCTTACCAGACACCTGCAGCAACTGGAAAGACCCCAAAAGTACCTCACCAAGAGGATCAAAGGGCTCAAACAGATGCCATATGCTGCCCGGTTAAAGAAACTCCAGCTCTACTCAGTGGCATACTGCCTGCTCAGAGGCGATCTGTGCCTGACGTATAAAGCCATGTCCAACCCGGAATTAATGGACATGCTGCACCTCAGAAAATCCAAATCCCATCGAGCTATGTGCTCGAGAGACTTGAATCTCAGCACTGAAATAAATAGGACATGCTGGAGGGACAGATTCATAACCCAGAGGCTCCCTTCACTCTGGAATAAAATCCCAGTCCAGGTTAGGCAGAGTCCCTCATTGACTCTCTTCAAGAGGAATCCCGGGTATCACTTCTGTGTCACTGTTAGACAGAGGCACAGTATACTAACCTCAAAAAAGGGCATAGCAAAATTCATTTAAAATGGGTGGCAAAAGCCAACCACACTCTGGCTAGGCTTATAAATGCCCTAGGGCAGATAGCCTAGTATGAATCTATGAACCTAAGAAATACCTTACCAAAAGGATACAAGGCCTAAACAACATGTCCTACATGGATCATCTCAAAGCCCTGTCATAATATTTAGTATCCTACCAACTGCTAAGAGGTGACCTGTGTCTGTTGTTCAAGGAATCCTCAGACCAAATATTGATGGATTTACTGCATATCAGCTAGATAAATGGCATCAAAAATACAAGGTCTAAAGATCTAGACCTCTTTTGCAAAATCAACAGAACAATTTTGAGGGGATGGGTATATCTCACAGAGGATACTGCTGCTCTGGAACAGACTCCCCATCTATATAAAACAAAGTTCATCCCTGTCCATACTCAAGCACTATTTGGATATATGGATGGGAAACAGAACATTTACCCAAGGATTAATAATGGACAGAGGCAGCTCCTAAATACATTATCCCATGCATGGGGCCCCTCAAATTATCTATGGCAGGATCCCAGTTATTCTCATTATGGGTACTATATAATTATCAACCTTGGAGTGGGTAAAGCTAATATATAACCAAATCGGATAGGTGATTACAAGCACAAAAAGGAAAACTGGCTAGGCTTAAAATGGACCACAAAGGCAACTAGGCTAGTACTTACCAATGAATCTATACCAATCATTTAACTATATTTTTTCCCACACCATATGAAATTGTAAGCACAGCAGCATAGCAGGAAGGACACCATCAAAGCTGTAGTAAGCAAAAAAAAAAAAAAAAGAAAGAAAAGAAAAAACAACACTTTCTTATTACATCAGCAAATTGAACACCCATCTCAGAATTTTCAATAACAAAATAAGCAGGTTGTCAACCAGTGTCATCAGCTATTTCAGCCCTAATATGGCTAGAAGCAACCCCTCCAACTTCTGACGCAATAGAAATATGTAGAACCTCTTCCAATTTAATACCAAACTGGGCAATAGCTGATGAGTATAACCTCAAGCTGTTAACCTGTGAAAACGTGTTGTACTTTCTTATTAGAACAATCTCTCAGAAGTACACAGCCTTTTAGGTCTATAAAGCTCTTCAAATGGGAGTGCAGTAAGTAAAACTGGAGAATATCTGGCTGCAAAAAAGCATTGGCTGAGGTAAATATTCAGTCAGTAGTTCTAATGATGGCCCCACTTGACTATACTTCGAGATGTAAAGCATAAGAAATCAACACTCAGTCTGGATATATGCCCTGTAAACCCAGTCACTTCTTTAATGGAATTCATTAATAAACAATTGGTCATTAATGAATCATGCATAAAGTACAGTATGCTGGGAGAAAAATGGAGAAGTATATATATATATATATATATATATATATATATATATATATATATATATATACACAGAGGCTCAAATACATTTTCAAAGATCTGGACTAGTTAAGGTAGATTTAGCCTCTCTATTATTTAACCAGTAAATTAAGATTACAGATGAGAAAGAAAAAAAACAGTTCAGTTTTTTATGACCCATGGTCAGACTTAGGCGCAGTATCTTCACAGTTACTACTCTCTTACTCTCACCTGGATCACTCCCTGGCTGTTGCGCTGCTATCCGGTCTTTGTCATTTTTTTCCCCAGGTCCCCGGTACAGTGAATAGCAGGTTGAGGCCTGGCTGTCACTCCAGTAAAAAAAAAATAAATTGACTAGATGCTCTCAGTCTGGTAAATAATTGCAAAAAAAAATAGTGCCAAAACCTACATGTAAATGCTGGCTTGAAGTGAAGACAAGAAGTCAACCAAGTCAACAGATCAAGAATAAAAATAAAAAGCATGCAAGTGAGCTACTTCTTTTGACTGAGTCATTCTTCGCTCATTCTCTGTGGGCAACAAAAGATAGAGCCTAGTAACTGCCTTATATGCCCTTCCCCCTCCACCTACTCAGTCAATCAGAAGTCTTTGGGGCAGTGCCAGTGGCTCTTCCCTTATGTAAAACATAAGGATGAGCAGGCACCCACTTAAGGTGATGTGTGATGAAGGGAGCGGTAAGTATCCAGGAGTCCCAGACATCTTAAAGTACAACATTTTTGCAGCTTCAATCATCTTGCCTTATTAAAGTTAAAAAAAAACTGTAAGAATTAAAAAACTGCAGGATACTGAAATTAAATGGAAATAATTGGAAGAAACTGGAATGAGACTGGATTGAATGTATTTATTTTTTAATTACCCAGAACCATGCTGAACAGGTGCCAGTCTCTCTTTTATGTGCCAAATCTTCTTGAACCTTTCTGAATAAAAGTCTGCATACACTGTAGTTCAGTTAAGAATGTTTTATTATGTACAGTGAAGGTAGATGTCAACAATATCTGAATCAAATTTTACTGTCTCCAGTAACAGTGCTGATAATAATAAAAGTCTTTTTCGGTTTATGCCCACAGCTTCTACACTGATTACACTCACAATTATTCCTTTCCTCCTGAAAAAATGTAAAAAATATTCTGGAATGCTGGATATTTGACATGACTATTACACTCACTCTCAAGTGTCTATACCAAACTTCTGAGGAATGCACTGCAATGACTTCTGCATATCAGTCCGAACTAACTAACTAACTCACTGTGTCTGAAATATCACCTAATAATACAAAAACCCAGTAAATTTTTACATGCCTCTTTAACCTTGGTTCCCAAGCCTATTTGTACTTAATATACTGCACATTCCATTAGTATATTTTATTCTTATAAGTATTCTTGACTGAAGGTTACTGAAACATTCCTTTCCATTGAATAATATGACTGCATTTCTAGGCCTATGCAAAGAGAATAAGTAAAACCTAATCTTACAAATATATACACTTATATACATTTTTTTGTTTTGCGTGGTGTGCCCTTTTCAAGCTAGTGCCCTGGGTGATTATTCTTTTCACCCTACCATTTCTACACTACTGCTCATCTGCAGCTTCTTCTAAATTATCTCTCTCACTGCAAACATCAGTTTGGTTGTGCTACATCCCAATCTGAATTAGGATTGTTCATCTTTCGTTGTACTTTTAATTACTCTACATATTCATTTATCCCTCATCATCTCCAGCACTTTCACGCAGTGTGACAGAGGATCAGTAGAGCTGTACTGCCTAAAGTTGTGATGTCCCCTTTGTTCTTGTACAGTGGCACTAGTATACTTATTCTCCAGTCATCTGGGATACACCTTTCCATACTGCTATGAGTACCCTTAGCAGCCATTTCTCCCCTATCTCACCCAACATCTTCTTCATATCTGCCATGTCCACATCTGAGCCTGCTGCTTTCACTTGACATCATTTTCCTTACTGTTGTTCTTATTTCTTTTAGGGAGGGCTTTTTTCCCCTTCCATCACAGGATGTGTATAGAACAGTATTGGGGAAAGGGGGCTGGCCAAGCCAAAAGATAGAAATAGTCATTTGGAAACTCGGTGGAGGCACAATGGCTTGAGGACTTAGTATAAGAAGTTGTGCTTTTGAGCATGGAACACCTAAGGCATGTACTGTGATTTCTGAAACAGTTGCATAATGTTTTAATTCTTTTTTTCTGCTGTGACACTTGGGGAAAAATGTTTAGGGTTGAATATAAGTATTTCTTTTGAAACCAGAGTTAGATCAAGATGTATTCATAATCAGCTTAATCCCAGGTTTTGTTTTCCATTTCTTATCTGCATCCTTATTTTTTTTCTGTGTGTGATAACATTGAAATTCTATAGAAGAGGCTATTGATATAGAGTTGTTATTATTGGGAAATGGATGGAGACAGAGCAAAACATAGTTTGTTATAACTATTTTTAGAGCCAACGCGTGCAAGGATAAATCAACCACTTGCATTAATAGTTTGAGATACAATATAATCCACAAGATAAACCAGTTGCAACAGAGTATCTCTCAAGTCTGCATCAGGCAATGGGACTGTCATTTTTTTTCAAGACAGCTATATATAAACTGAAAAAAACATGACAGCCCAGGAATCTGGTAATTAGCTGCTCTTACAATTACTGAGAAAGAAGTATGGATTTATTATTTGTTTATTTTTAAACACATCTCTGGAAAGCATGAGATGGTTTATCAAAGGTATTAAAAGCGCAGGAAACAGCCTTTTCCTTACTCCTAACCTTTAGAAAGAAAGACATCAGTAGCAGATATGTCAGTTTATGGCATTGTAAACATCATTGTTTGATTCTACTACAGTTGTGTAATGGAGGTTTTGACTATTTCTGAATTTAGTTAAGGTAACAAAATCTTTCCCTGGGATAGTTAGTCGAAACAAAACCCTATTCAAACAATTCCTCATATGTTGATTGACAGTACTGTGGGATTGTGCCTCATCTCTGTCACTGTCAAACTGTTCACAAGATATCAGTCTAATCAGGATAAAAAATATTCTGAATTACAATTACAGCCTCCATAACTAACACAGAGAATGTTCTAGAGAACTTGCCTTAAGAAACTATACCAAAAGCTAAAGGGCAGCTGTAGGGGATCGACTAAATAAAAACTTTATTGATAATCTGTTTCAATAAATTAAATGCTTTCATGCACAATCTGCAGAATCAAGACCATGTCAGACAAAATGAAAACTTGGCCCAAATGTAGTAGCTACAGGTCAAACAAAACACACAGACATAATGGCACCAAACACAAAAGAATGCAAACTGTCCATTCTGAGTTGGAAGCAGATTTGTCATAACATAAGTTAGATGCAAATGGCTGGAGGTGCTAGGTTGTCCATCCACAGCTGCAAGAATAGAACAAATAGCATATTTCTCACCTTGATCTGAATTCAAAGAAACCTGTTCCAGCACTGTAAACCATTCAATTTTGGTATTAGAAACATGTCTCTATCAATCACAATAGGCCACAAAAACATCACTTGACTTAGTAAAATGTTTCTGTTTAATTTTTCAGCTCTAACTCAAGAGTTCCAAAGAGCTGTCACTTAACTGGGCCTTACCAGCTTTTCAGACGAGAGAAAAGGGAGTTTTTATTTTAAATTATTTCCCCATAAGACAGTGGCTTAGTGAAGGTAGTACTTGTGTGTCTTCTATTTATCATCTCACAACCTCTCTGAACATCATCAGTCTTGATTTATATCATCTCAGCATAGTACCCTTACTCAGGTTATAAACGATTTCCTGATAGCTTGAGATCAATGATTATACTCTATCTTGACCCTCTTTGATTCTGTAGTGGCTTTTGATACAGTGAACCATGGAATCCTGACTGAGTGACTTAAGGACTTTTGCAACTTATCTGGAGCAGAGCCTGATTTATTGGCCTCCTACCATTTGGATCATTCCCAAAGAGTTGTGTGTAATTTAAATTCTCCTAGTAGCTACTCTCTACAATGCAGAGTACCACATGGCTCAGT
Organism: Protopterus annectens; assembly: GCF_019279795.1. Taxonomy (NCBI): domain Eukaryota; kingdom Metazoa; phylum Chordata; order Ceratodontiformes; family Protopteridae; genus Protopterus; species Protopterus annectens. Next base: position 866,516,171 of record NC_056725.1, on the reverse strand, counting down.
CTTTACATCATCTTTGTTCAGTGTGTTTTCTGTACCTCAAGATACATATTGTCAAGCTTATGCTGATAATATTCGTTTTTAGTACCTCTTTACTCACAACTCAGTGTCAGACTTTACTCTAATAGAAGACTGTTACAATCATTTCTAATGTTTTATCTGAGAATTACTTGAAACTCAGCCTGACAAAGACAGAGGCAATGGTGATACCTGGCCCTGATATGCTCATCGTACCTTTCTTTCCTTTCTCCCCTAGTCATATATTGTGGGAATCAATCTAAATTTGAATCATAAGTTTGTGATGTGGGAGTTGCTATAAATAATAGGGTGACATTAAATACCCATATGCCAAGCCAAGCTATCATATTTTTCATCTACAACATAAAGTTGAGGTTTTGGAAGTTTATTCTATCCACATACATTGCTAGAGTTATACATCCACTTACACTATCTCATTTAGATTACTGCAATGTTCTCCCTACCTAGGGTTCTCTGATGGCAACCTCTCATGTTTACAGACAGTGAAAAATTCCACATTGAGGTTGTCAATGGGCCACTCTCATAATGTTTGCAAAACTCCCTTGCCTTGGGATTTGTAGCAGCTACTATTTGCTTCCAAATCAATATTTATGATCTAGTTACTGATATATAAATGTTCAGCAGTCTGGGTTCTGCTCACCTGAAAGAGATACTGGTGCCCTATGTCTCAGTTCAGCCCATGAGGTTAGTAGAAATGGGCTGTTAGTTGTTCTAAGGACCTGGCTAGAATGGTCTGTATATTTGTCCTTTGCATATCTCACAATGGTCTTTCAGTAACAGCTTCCTTGTCTGATAAGGGCCTGCATTCTAGAGGCCTATTTTAGACGGTCCTTAGAATATCAGATTTTTATGCAAATGTAGTTAAAACAAACCAGATGTGCTATTTTAAATGTTGACAGCCTTTTTTAATGTTCATTTTTGTGAATGAGCTTAGACTTTGTATAGATGTTTTATGCCAGTTTAATTTAATATTTTAAATATGTCCTTTGTAAATGCATATATTTATTTATTCATTTATTCATTTATATAAGTGTAAAGAATAGACTTACCCCGGGATTCACTTTTCTCCCTTGCAGGAATAAGTTATTCCTGCACAGAAATGACCGTTTAATAGCAGCATGGCAACGCTCCATGCATAGTAATGAAGGTGTGCCGCCTCTGCTCCTAAATGGACACAGAGCGTGGACAAGTGCAGGGGGTGTGTCTGAGAGCAGAGCTCTCACAATGCACACAACCCTGCACTCAAGAAATGCTGTTCGGCAATTGCAATGAACAAGAATGCTCATAGGAGGTTGCATACCTCCCAAATGCACAAATCATCACAGAATGTCCAGATTTGTTGCCCATACAGTTGGCCTGTACCCCATTTGTCCTGGGAAATCACTGGATGATGTCAGGATTGAAGCCATTAAATAATGGCATACATTTGAGTCTCAGACACCAAATCCGTCAGAAAACATATATTAAAACAAATCCTGTTACTCTAGCAACTTTCTCAAGTTTATAAGAGCAATATTTAAAATATGTCCATAGTTGTACCTCATTTTGTCAAGCTTTGTCCATATTGTTTGCTTCAAGAAGTTGAAAGGTATGGGGGGTTGCTAGGATGTCTGCCAAATATGCAGATGCCTGCAGAAATCCACAGCAATAAGTGAAACCTGTCCCTTCCTAGAGAAAATAACATTAGATATTTTTTTTTATCAAACAGATTAAATTTAACCATAGCTGCGCGGGTTTGCCCATTGCTTAGCTACGCATACTGTAGCTTAAATAGCACAAGAAGGTAAATAGCAAGATACATGCAGTTGAAGCAGTACTGCTACAGTGTAGTGGTCAGCGCATTCGCTTTGTGAGCAGTCATTCCCAGATCGATCCTCACTGTAGTAAATTCCATTTTCCATGTGAAATCAATTTATGAACATGTTTTGATGTATAACCTACTAAATAACATATATTTGTGAACTGGAGTACTGCATTAAGTGCAGATGTGAGGTGTCATTGTAATAATGTGGTAAAATCCACAGATAAACACAAGTGCCCCATACAGTATATGTACACATGAATCAGGGATACTAAATGAAGATATAATGTGTAATGAATGATAAATCCACAGAGTGTCCAAATCTACCATTTTCCCAAGACCCATGTTTCATTTCTTTCTAAATTAGTGCGGAAGTGGGAGTAAGCACTTTTAAGCAGTAGCAAGCAGGTTTAAGCCTGTTTGTGCGGGGATAAGCAATGCGCACACAAGTTAAGCAATTTTGAAGCTAACTCTCTGTAAGCATATTTAACCGGAAGTTAGCATTGCTTACCATCACGCAAACCCAAGCAAACCCGCTTAAAACTGCTTAAAAGTGCCTTAATCACTCTGTATCCGACAGCCCCTGTTCTGCACAGCAACAAAATAATCAGGCCTTGCAGGTCTTAAACCCAGGACCCTGTACACTATAGTCACAGTCATTAACCAGTAAGCCATCACAGCTGTACATACACATGAGGTATACCCAAACAGATCCTCACTATAGCAAAACCACAATTTAAATGTGAAAGGAATCTATAAACAGTTTTATGTTGTATAGCCTACTACATAACATATATATGTGAACTGGAGTACTGCATTAAGTCCAGATGTGAGGTGACATTGCAATAAAGTGGTGAAATCTCCCAATAAACACAAGGACCCCGTACAGTGTATGTACACATGAATCATGAATACCAACCAAATCTATAACATGTAATGAATGATAAATCATTGTAATCTGTAGTGAGAGTAGGGAACAGGTGGAGGAGACCCTGGAGAGATGGAGATATGCTCTAGAGAGAAGAGGAATGAAGGTCAGCAGGACTAAGACAGAATATATGTGTGTGAATGAGAGGGAGGATAGAGGAATGGTGAGGATGCAGGGAGTAGAGGTGGCAAAGGTGGATGAGTTTAAGTACTTGGGATCAACAGTTCAGAGTAATGGTGAGTGTGGAAGAGAGGTAAAGAAGAGAGTACAGGCAGGATGGAGTAGGTGGAGAAGAGTGTCAGGAGTGATTTGTGACAGACAAGTACCAGTAAGAGTGAAAGGGAAGGTCTACAAGAGGGTAGTGAGACCAGCTATGTTATATGGGTTGGAGACAGTGGCATTGACAAAACGACAGGAGTCAGAGCTTGACGTGGCAGAGCTGAAGATGTTAAGATTTGCACTGGGTGTGATGAGACTGGACAGGATTACAAATAAGTATATTAGAGGGTCAGCCCAGGTTGGAAGGTTTGGAGACAAAGCCAGAGAGGCAAGATTACATTGGTTTGGACATGTGCTGAGGAGGGATGCTGGCTATATTGGGAAAAAGATGCTAAGGATGAAGCTGCCAGGTAACAGGAAAAGAGGGTGGCCTAAGATAAGGTTTATGGATGTGGTGAGAGAGGACATGCAGGTGGTTGGTGTGACAGAGCAAGATGCAGAGGACAGGAAGAAATGGAAACAGTTGATCTAGTAAGTTGCAGGTGTGGGGGTAGTCACATCCCTTGATTTCCTGTCCTTGCCTATTTAAGTGGTACAGTTTGAAATATTTTCTGCTTAAAAACCTCAGCTTTGGCCGGCTAAGATCTAGCTGTAGTCAACTGAACGTGTAAAAGAATTTAAGTACTTTTATCTGCACTTTTTTTCAAATAATACAGTATTTAAATTGATTTAACTGTGTTGCATGATTATTAACTGAACTGGAAGTTTTGACTCTGTTCTTCAGTTAGTTTTCCCACCTACCCTCCCTGTTTCTGTTTTGGTGTTAATCTTAGTGGTTTTGAAACTGCCTCTTGTAAATTTGTGTTTGGATACTCCTTCTGGGCCCATCTCATTTGCTCACTCAACTGAGTGCAGTGAGATCATATTCTGATGTCAGGCACTCCTACTGTGTACAAAGAGAGCATCTGGGAAAGAGAACAAAAAAAATGTTAAGCTTGTTTCCTGCTTTTCCTGTTAAGTGGTCTAGACTGTTTATAGGCTTCTGAGCCCCCAAGCCCTTCTGTGTTGAAGGGAAGCCTTCTAGCTTAGTTTTGTTTCTTATAACTAGCCAGTTTTCTAGTTTCAGCATTCAAATCTGTTTCTTTGAACTCAGCACTTGTTCATAACTCATTGTAAGCACTACATAAGATGCAAATTACTACAGCACTCAACTTTTCTCACTTGTCTAGTGGAAAGCAGTTTTTAGTACTTAATAAATAAGCACTTATCCAGGCATGTCTAAGGGTCAGCTCCCAGTGATTTTTCCTGTCTACCTGATGAATCTGGGCATCTTGGGGCAATGCAGCAATTGCCTCATGTACACAGACAACCCTCTCCTCCTACCACTCAAGACTACAACCTGTGAGAGATGCACTTATATAGCCAAACTGGAAGCAAAGCTCTCTTCACCCAAGACTGGACTAGACAGTCAAGAGGAAAAGGTAAACACTTGCACCACACCACACTCATCACCTAATCCCTCAAAACCTACACCACCAAAACACACACATAGAAACACAAAACACACACCTACATTTGCGGAGGCTCTCAATAAAAACCTGCCCAAGCATCAGGGACATCCAAAGCATAAACGCAAGCAAACTCCACCCCCCCAACACAACCCAAATGTCACATAGCCCACAAACTCAGTGTGCCACTCAACCACAGCCCATAAGGCATAACAACATACCCAACACTATAGTCATAGGTGAGTCTATAGTCAGGCACACTGATGTTCCACTCACTAGACTAAACAAGGAGAAAGTTACTGTCAGCTGCCTGTCAGGTGCCAGGATCTGCCACATAACGCATGCACTCAGGTCACTCCACAATAAGTACAAATATGACACTGTCATTGTCCATGTTGGTGTGAATGACCTGAGATGTACCTCCCTGGACTACATGAAAAGAGACATGGAGGAGCTCTCCGATCTTGTATCCCAGGCAGGTATGACCCTAACCCTGAGCAGCATCCTGCCATCACCCAGAATGATACCACAGTACAAGGACAAAATGATTGACTTCAACAATTGGCTAAGCTTCTGGTGTCATTCTAAGGGGATCCAGTATTTGTCTGCCTGGGACGATATGATCGACAGTCCACGATGCTTTGCCAGAGATGGCCTGCACCTGTCGCCCTTAGGATTCCGGATACTGGCTAAGGCTCTTGCCATCCCTATAGTGCCTTTTTTAGGCAAGGTTCAAATGACAAATTCACCACCATAACAGGTACAAGCAAGCAAAATCTGAGGGTAATGCTACTCAGTTCTAGAAGTCTAAACCTCAAAATGCACTCACTCGAGGCACTCCTTAAAATGGAGAACATTGACATCTGTGCAGTGACAGAGACCTGGTTCAAAGCTCCAGAGAGCACCCCTGCATTACCAGGCTTCAATTCATACCACACCTTTCGGCCACCTAACCCAGAAAGAAGCACTAAAGGCGGAGGTGTGTCCATATTCATTAAGGATATCCACACCTCCAGGCTAGTTGCACAGCATAATGCATCCGAGATTATCCAAGTGCAACTAACTCTGGGCAAGACCGCAATCCAAATTGTAGCTTGCTACAGACCCCCCACCATGCCCCAGGATTCACACTCCTCATTTCTTGATACACTGGAAAGTATTAGGGTACAACCCAACACCCTAATAATGGGCGATTTCAACTACCCCACCATTAACTGGAAAAACTACTCATGTACCAACTCTTTTGCTCAATGATTTCTAGAATTCATAAATTCCAATGCCTTGGATCAACTTATTCACACCCCCACCAGGGGCAGCAATATCCTAGGCCTGGTCATTACCAACATGGGAAGCCGGTGTTCCACACCAGAGGTCAATTTCTTGTTGGTCAGATCTAACCACAATCTAATCAGCCTAGACATTCACATTCCACCCCCACCCCCAATTAGGGAAACCATCGTAAAAAACTTCTCCAAAGCCAACTTCACACTTCTTAAGACAGAAATGGCAAACTTCATGATACCCATGCAGACGGACAATAGAGGTATGACTGCCAAATCCTACACAAATGCACTTTATAAGCACTTACATGAGTGCATGGATCATGCTATCCCTAATAGAACCAAGATGTTATCCACCAAAAAAGGAAGCCATTCTGGTGATCCTCTGCCATAAACAAACTCTACAACAGAAGAAAGAAACTGTTGCAAAAAAGAGTAAAATCCCATGACTGGAGGAACTCCCTGGTCAAACTCAGTAAGAAGCTGAAATCCCTCATAAAATCCTCCAAAACTAGTTACGAAAACAAAATTGCCACTGACTCTAAAGACAACCACAAAGCATTCTAAGGTTATGTCAAGAATCTAAATGGGAACACTCAGATCTGCTCTGAGTTACAGCACAATGGCACTAAATATACAGAACCAACTGATATTGCCAACATCCTAGCAGATAGGTTCAGTGCTAACTTTACCACCCCTCTCACCCCCTAGAGGGCCCATCTCTATACCGAAAGAATGCAAAGTTCCTATAATCACGGCTGCACAGGTAAAAAACACACTCTCCAAAGCCAAGAACACAGCATCCATGGGACCTGACAATATCCCAGGCTGCGTTCTACACGAACTACAGAATGAACTGGCACCCTACCTAAGTACCATGTTCAATCATAGCCCCACCTCAGGCTTTGTACCCTCTGAATGGCACATTGCGACGGTTATCCCACTCCACAAAGGGGGAGCCACGACGGACCCCGGGAACTACCATCCCATTAGCCTGACGAGCCTGGTCTGCAAGGCCATGGAACGTATCATTGTGGAACTCATAAACAAAGACATTGGTAATCTCCAAACTCTGGACCCTACCCAGTTTGGATTTGTAAAAGGCAGATCATGTCTCCTAAACCTGACTGACTTCTTTGAAGCAGTCACCAAAGCCATAGATGAGGGTAAAATGGTTCACACAGCTTATCTAGATCTCGCCAAGGCTTTGGACACCATCCCCCACTCTGGAATTATAGATAAGCTCACTAAACTAGGTATAAATCCCTATGTCACAAGATGGGTTGCCAACTGGCTCATGCACAGAACCCACACTGTGAAAGTAGCGGATTCCAAATCTGACATCAGACCAGTGACAAGTGGAGTACCACAGGGTTCAGTCCTGGGTCCTCTCCTGTTTGGTATCTACTTCTCTGAGGTGCAGGCCAACACAGAAGGTCTTTGGCTAACAAAGTTTGCAGATGACTGCAAACTAGGAGCCATAATTGAAACTCCTAATGATGTGGACAAACTACAAAAGGGCCTCACTGAGACAGATACCTGGTGTCAAAGCCATGGCCTGAAGCTCAATGCCAAAAAGTGTATTGTCATCCCCTTTGGTAAAAGCTCTGTACCCATGAACTACCACATAGCTGGAAGTCTGCTTAATGCCAAAAATGTGATAAGAGACCTTGGGACACAGGTGGACAGTAGTCTCTCCTTTGATAATCACATTGCCACAGTGGTCAGGAAATACTTCTACGTGGCTCATCTAATCACAAAAGGATTCTCATCCAGAAAAAAAGAGGTCATTGTTCCCCTCTACTCATCACTCATTAGACCCATTATAGAGTACAATGCCCCTTTTGGTATGTACCTCACAAGACATCTACAACAACTGGAAAGACCACAGAAATACCTCACAAAGAAGATTACTGGCCTCAAACAGATGCCCTATGCAGACCGTCTCAAAAAACTACAGCTTTACTCCATCGCATATCACCTACTCAGGGGCGATATCTGCCTAACATACAAAGCTATGTCAAACCCGGAGCTGTTGGGCATGCTCCACTTAAAGAAATCCCAATCCCTCCGAGCTACACGCTCTAGGGACCTAAACCTTGTCACCACAATAAACAGAACATGCTGGAGGGATAGATTCCTGCCCCAGAGACTTCCCATACTCTGGAACAGACTACCTATCTATGTCAAACAAAGCTCCTCATTAGCACTCTTCAAGAAAAATCTTGATGATTGGATGGGAAATGGGAAATTCACCCCGGGGATCACTTCTGTGGCTCTGCTCGACAGGGGCACAGGAAAATAATTTTCTTGGGTGGCGAAAGTCAGGGTACATTTTTTGGCTAGGCTTGTATGGGCCAGAGACTTCCCTTACTCTGGAACAGACTACCTATCTATGTCAAACAGAGCTCCTCATTAGCACTCTTCAAGAAAAATCTTGATGATTGGATGGGAAATATGAAATTCACCCCGGGGATCACTTCTGTGGCTCTGCTCAACAGGGGCACAGGAAAATAATTCTCTTGGGTGGTGAAAGCCAGGGTACATTTTTTGGCTAGGCTTGTATGGGCCCTAGGGCTGATAGCCTAGTACCTACCTATGAACCTATCTGCTGCGGCAACCCCTAATGAGAGCAGCCGAAAGAAGAAGAACAATGAATGATAAATCAATGCCAAACAGCAAATAGTGTGCAAATTAAAAAATAAGCAATGCTAAGCATTGCACACCCCTGCTTACTAGGTGTAAGCAATGCATAGCCCAGCTAAATCAATTTGACCATTGCTATACCCCTTTAAGCAATGCCAACCTTAGGTAAGCAGGTTTGCCCATAGCTTAGCATTTTCAAAACCATCCAATCATGGCAAAGTGTGGGAAATCAGCCCTATTTAAACCCCACAGGTGGGAATACATCTCATAACTGGTTGCAGCTTCCTCCTGTAGGCACTATGGCCAGTGTCAGAGGAGGATTGGGCTTCCAAACGCAGCACTGGGGCATCCAGAAGTGCAAAGTCATGGCAGGACTCCTTGTAAAAGACCATGAACAGAGACTGCTGCAGGGCCAGTACCAGGGTTCCCAATATAAAGTCGAAGCCTGGAACTGTCTCGCCCGTGACCTCACCATTGCCACTGACATCCCTCGAACTGGTGTGCAGGTCAGGCATCACTATGCCGACCTAAAACAGAGGAAGAGGGAGTGCTTGGATCAGTGGATTCAAGAAGCTAGGCTGATGGCTGATGCCCCAGCCGTAAGTACGCATCCTACTATCTGTTTAATAATTGCCAGCTCATGTATATTATGGACAGTTTTGGCTAAATATTCCTCTTATGTCTTTGACAGTGGCAGAAGAGCGGGCTGTGAATCGGGATGCCCATGCCTGTAGACTGCAGAGGTTGTGTTGCGAGGCAGTTTAGTAATAATCTTGCATGTACTGTCATAAGAAATAAATCTAAAAGTAGTAGAAAGTTAATTGCCATTATAAAACCTGTATTGTGTATGGCATGTACTGAATAAACCAGACAATATGGCAGGAAGAGTGTCATATAGGTTGTATGTAAATAAAAGGGCAACCGCCTGGCAATAAAGGTCTAATTCCTGGACTGCTTGTGTTCACTCTGGTATCTAATGGTAATGTAGTGTTGCATTCTCTTAATAGTACTATCATATTAAGCACTGTTACCCACACTGTGCTACATGAATAAAATGTGTAGGAATGTCTGTATATGACTGTTGTAATCACAAGGTCATACTGTACAACTGAGAGAGACTTAGACAGAAAACAGTGAAAAAACAGGCAATGTAATCTAAATAGCACACTCAACTGAGATATGAACTGTTGTATGTTTAGCACACACAGCCATGTTTCGAATCCTGGGAGTGGTAACAAGCTGTATGCAGAATCATACCCCCTAAATGTACATATATTGTCAGAAAGTTCAGATAATTGGCGTAATTCTTCTGCCTGTCATCCTGTCCCCCTGGCAAATCAGTGGGATGACCACAGAAGTTTAGGCAGCAAATAATGACATACAACTGATTGTCAGACATCATAACTGTCAGAAATATATCTGTAAGAACAAACCTGTCACTCTAGCAACTCACCAAAATGTTATGAGAGTAATATGTAAAGTATATCCCATCTCTACCTCCATGTTGTGAAGCTATGACCAGAGTGTGTGCAGTAACAGAGTGAGACATATGTGCATAATAATAACGTGAAATCTGGTAATATGTGGCAACATTCAGGTAGTGTTAACATACATTCTCTCCACAGGGCTGTCAGATATGAAATATGCCTAGAAATACAAGATTGAAATCCTGGACTGGTACTGTTTAGTCTGGTATTGTATGGCATTGTTAGTATTGCAGTTTCTCTGAATAATAAGGTATTACTCATCACTGTCATCCACACTGTGCTACATAATAAAATTGTCTAGGATACCCTGTATAAGAGTGTTGTAATTACAAGGTTAGATTGTAAAACCATGGGAGACTTGTAGACAGAAATCTGAGAAGCAATACACAGCAGTATCTATATAGCATACTCAACTGTGATGTACACTGTGCTGTTTTTAGCAGACACAGCCATGGTTCAAATCCTGGGAGTGGTAGTAAGCTGTATGCAGAATCATACCCCTCAACTGTACAGATTTGTCCAGAATGTCCAGATAATTGTCACATATCCGCTGCCTGTTACCTTGTCCCCCTGGCAAATCAGTGTGATGATCTCTGACATTTAGGCAGCATTTAATGACATATAATTGACTGTCAGACGTGTAAGTATTCAGAAAATGTATATGAAAACAAACCTGTCATTGTAGCAACTCACCAAAGGTTTATGAGGGCAACAGTCAAAATATATCCCAGTTTCACCTGCATGTTGTCCAGACTTGCCCACAGTGTGTTCAATAAGAGATTGAGAGGTATGTACATAACATCAACCTGGAATCTGGGAATATGCTTAGAAACAGTCAGGTAGTGTTAACAAACAATACCTTTACAGGTATACCAGGTAAGAGGTGTATACTGCAGGTAAAACACAGTTCATGCATATAGTTGTCTACAACCATACCACTGCCCAAACTAAGGCCATAGGGAAGTGTAATAATACCTGTAAGGTACAGATTACAGCACTGACTAAGAAAGCATTTAGAACTACAGGGATATACAAGTTGTTAATTGACATCTCCCTCCCACCATATCTGCAACAATACACAACTCACTGGGTATGTGTACAATTAAATCCACTGTTGTGACATATGTCCTATTGTTTGATAAATACTGAAATTTGTTTCTATGCATGTGCCATGTTGAAATACTCCCACATTAGTGGTATGGTGCCATCAATGTACCTGCATGCTGTTGTAATGGCCACTGTGGTTCCATATATGCATGTGTTCTGTTTGCTATGCAACTGTTCCATATCTGGTGTTTTGGGTTAATGGGAATATCTGTGCATGTTATACCTAATCCTGGAATGTGTTGACTATTACTAACCCACATATGTTTTTTAAAATTGAAACACCATAGCATGTTTGGTAATGCCGGTCACAGTGAAACCCACCTCTCCCACCTCATCTGGCCATGGCATCGGGCACCAGCATGTCTGGGGCCCACCCTGGGACCTCCTGGTCCGCTGGTCCTGCACCACCCTTGGGTGGAACCGCCTCAAGGGATGGGGCTCACCCCCCCCACCCTGGGAGCGGGTACGGACAGGAAACTGTCATCTATCATCAGGTCCGGGGACTGGTGTGTAGCAAGCTCCTCAGGGAGTTCGGAGATCTGCTACACCAGCTTGAGGGCTGCATGGCACATCTAGAGGGTCAGCCTGCCCCTCCTACCCAGCCACCAGCACAGCCACCTTTGAGGCCGTGAAGATGCAGTGGTGACTGCTCATGGGTGGGGACTTTAGTCCCACTGTTTCCATTTGGGTGCTCATGGGCTTCTGACTTCCGAACACCCCTCCCCATCCAAAGTATTTACCACCCACATGTGTCATATACTGCACCTGTATGCTGTCTTGTCTGTCTTGTCTGTCATCCTACCCAACCTACCTCCGCAAATATACCTACTATCCCTCCCCAACATCCCACTCTCACCTTAAAAAAAAAAAAAAAAGTATGGTATCCATAACATATCATGCAGTACAGTCTGTCAACCATAGGGAATGTACAGTATGGAAGCAATAAACATTCCAATGAGACATACACACATATATATGCAGATACAGATATATATATATATATATATATATATATATATATATATATATATATATATATATATATATCGATCCCTATCACAACACCGACATGCCACAAACCCGACACTCAAAACAATGACACCAAAACACCGTAAACACACAAAACCGACAACTCACAAAACCGAACACCATAACACCGACACCCAAAACACCGACACACAAAACATAAACTACACATAACACACAACTATACATGCACTAACCCTAACCCAAACCCTAACTCTATGGTCCGACACTACCGCACACTTACTCTACCCGCACCCTAACCCTAACTCACTTAACCCGCCACTAAACCTATATTTCGTCACTATCGCACACTTACCCTACCCGCACCCTAACCCTAACTCACTTAACCTGCCACTACACCTAAAGTCTGTCACTACCGCTCACTCACCTTTCCCGCACCCTAACCCTAAATCCCACACTATCTCACACTTACCTGTCTGCTCCCTAACACTAAATCCCTCACTAGCACACACTTATCTGTCCGCTCCCTAACGCTAAATCCCTCACTAGCACACACTTACCTGTCCGCTCCCTAATGCTAAATCCCTCACTAGCACACACTTACCTGTCCACTCCCTAACGCTAAATCCCTCACTATTGCACACTTACTGACTCGCGCTCACACATTGCCCATGTCGGTGTTACGGCTGTCAGGATTTCACATTGTCGATCATCTGTCTCGTCGGTCTTCTCGTGTCGGTCTTCTTAGCGTCGGTGTTTCGCCGTGTCGATGAAGTCAAGGGGACCCATATATATATATATATATATATATATATATATACATATATATATATATATATATATATATATATATATATATATTTATATATATATATATATATACACAAATACACACACATATACATATATTACTACATATAGATATTTATAGGAAGATACATATTTAGAGGGTGCACAGCATATTGAACAGCTAGTATTCCTACAGTTGCCACCTTTTAAAATGGACAGTGTATGATTCTCTTATACAAAAGACAACTATTGCATGAAACATATACCCACAGAGAAGTCAAAGGATATGACACCACACACAGGTTTGCATACATAAGAAATGTTTATTTGTGTACTATTACAGTTGTATATGCCATGTCATATAGCTGTTAGATGTTTGAAATACATAATAACTGAGTAATACAACTCTCAAGCAGATCATTTTATACAGTAATCCGAAAGCATAACATATGTTGCTGTCCAGGCCAAGGCCTTCAAGTAGTACAACAGTAAAGAAACACTGGCCCAGAAGATAAGAATCAGTCAACACAAATTAATGCAGATGTAGTTCAGCAGCCTCCAATTACACGCTGTACTCAACCCCTAGGGGGAAAATAATTAAGTTGTCACAATGAAGATTTATCTGTTATATAACAATGCTTAATTTAAAACATCACTATCATGCTGACAAACAGAACTGTCTGAAAGACAGTTAAGCACTAGGCCACCAATGTTCACAAGGTGAAATCATGGGCGCCGGAACCATAGAGCAAGGGGAGCCCCCCCCCCCAACTTTTGCAGATCATCCGTACCTCCCAACTGTCCTGAATTACTTCTTTATTTTTGTTTTTCATGCTTTAGCTGACAGGGCTACCAGCCTGTCAGAGTTGAGCTTGCGGCGCATGTATTTCCAGGTTTCCAGCTGGTTTTAAATGCTTTTGCTGGAACGGGCGGTTTTATTTAGCTGCTGCTTATTTACTCTGAGGATGGAGTCTGGACTGGCTGGGGAGATGTACCACAGAGAAGTTGAACACCGACGTATATTATTTTCAGACTGAGTAAGCTGCTGGGTGAACGGTGTGTGTGTGTGTGTGTGTGTGTGTGTGTGTGTGTGTGTGTGTGTGTGTGTGTGTGTAAAAATGCCCCCAATGGGATACATAGGCTCAAACCCTGTACCTTGGATACAGGTAAAAAGAGCCTAAAGTCCCTAGCCACCATCACTTGTGACTTTATGCCTCACATTTTTGTTCTGTTCCTCTGGTTTTCAGGAGTGGTATAAAAATCAGTATTTGAAATGTGTCCCTATTTTGGGGCTGTATCCCCCCATTATTGGCTTTGTTCTGTATTTTTGTGCTAAGAGGTTGAGAGCTATGGTGAGAAGTGAGAACTGAATTCACTAAATGATATGCTAGCCATTTAAGTTTTCCTTCCTGTCTTTCAAGAAACTGCTGGTTTAGCTTAGTGGTATGTTGCTCTGAATATAGTGTGCAGTGTTCTGGGTTCAAGACTTGGCTGTGAAATGCATGGTGGTAGCACTTTTTATGCAAGCAACTTTTCTAAATTATACTAGCAATGTTTAAAATATGTCCCTGTTTTTTGGCCTTTTGTCCCCCCTCCCCAATTGAAAATAACTTCAAGAAGCTGTGCAACATGCCTGTGGCTTACACTACTGTGATTCTGTATTTATATATTGTGTGTAGAAGTAGACTGTTATTATGGAAATGTTCTGAATAGGGCAGTTTTGTCATTATTGGTGCATGCATTTTGCTTCATTGCCTACTGGAAAAATGTTCAAACAATACATTTAAAATACAGTTGTGTGTGGAAGTAGACCTTTATGATGAAAATATTCTGAATAGGGCAGTTTTGTCATTATTGGTTAATGCATTTTTGTTTCATTGCCTACTGGAAAATGTTTAAACAATAAATTTAAAATGCGCTCTAACTTAAGTCTAACAAGTGTGCTGTATTATACAAGGAATATACTTCAATAAAGTCAGGAAGGTGCATCAAAGAATGAATGTATGTTGTTTTGTGTGCAAGGGACCTCTGAGTTGAAAACAGCCCAAAGGTAATCTTTATCCACCACTGGCCAGATGCATTTTCTTTGGATGTGGTGTGGGTTTCAATGCCGTTTCAATGAATGTGAGTTTGAAGGTCAGAAAAGTTTTAATGCCAAGTCTATTTTCATTGTGAGACAGTATTGCTTTGTTTAGCAGATATCTATTAGTGTTTGCGCATTGTGCTATAAAATGTAAAAAAATTAAATACAAATAACCATTGTAGAAGTAAAGTAGTATGCACACATTAGTGTTTATGGTAAATGCGGTGAAATAGCCAGGTAATGGGACATTGGAATGGTTGCAGGGGGACTCTGGTGCTATATTTTGGGTCTGTTCTTCAGTTTGCGTTTGAAAGTTGGTATCCCACAATTCCACTGGAGTGGGTGGGGTTGTGTAATTATGTATGCAAATTTTACATTAATCAGCATACAGATTTGTCCCTATTTTTCATGGGCCTTGTCCAGATTTTTGATGTTTCTGGGTTGAGAGGTATGAGATCATCTCATTTAAAAAAAAAAAAAAGCCACAGCTCACAAGACAGATGCAGCTGAATGATTCAGCTGCATCTGTTCTAGCATGTCTTTTTTTTTTCAATTTCCCAACCCAAATCACTACCAGCAGCTGAAAAGACAAACAGGTAGCAAACTACAGCTATAGGTACAGGAACCACAGGGCGAGGGGGAGGAGGACTCATGCACATGTCACACACTAATTTAAACACAAAAGTGCACGGAAAGCACTTCTTGCTGATAAGGCTCCCAAGTGTTAGCTATGTGGATAACTGCTTACTTCTAAGGCTCCAGTTCTGGAGTACATCAGTGATATTTTATTCTGTTACACTTATGCAGTAAGTGATGGCCGTTTATTTTATGCAGTAGTTCCGAAGTGATAGCGATGGCCATTTAGTGCTAGCTCCATTTATTTTATGCAGTAGCTCCAAAGTGATATTTCTGGCTCTTTTTTTTTATGCAGTGGCTCTGAAGTGATAGCGATGGCCATTTAGTGCTAGTTCCATTTATTTTATGCAGTAGCTAGATAGCTCACTTTGCCATTGGCCTAAATCTTTCTTTATCCAGCTATGTTCTGTAAAGTGGCTGGAATTTCCCTCAATACCTTAATCAAACCAGTCACAAAATGGTACACAGATTGTTACAGATTTGATTGTAGTAATGTTAGTGTACGCATTGCATTTTTAATTCTGTATTTCAAATATGCAGAATAGAAAACATAGGAAGTAACAGTACATGAGTTTACTGTACGAGGAATTGCTGGCTTTTCCCATGGTGGTGTGAGAACAGTGTGAAAGTTGGTGAAATATTTGAGGCATTGCTTAGAATGATATTTACAAGTTGTCATCAAGGTTTCAAAACATTTACGGTCAGTTATTTTGGCATTAGAATGGGCTCTGACATTGGATACCACTTGAGATTGCATAGTATTCCAAGATGCTGATGACTGTTTCTAGAGGTCATTTGCGCATAATTACAAGTGTAATGCTTTGACCACGGATGTATTCAAGTTGTTTAATGTCTGGAATAATTTATGTGCTAGAGTTTGTAGGTACAATGCTATTGGACTTATATCAAAAAAGGCCGTAGCTCCAGAGTGATAGTGATGGCCGTTTAGTGCCAGTTCCATTTATTTTATGCAGTAGCTCCAAAGTGATATGTCTTGTGTGTAGCTCCAAAGTGATATTTTGTGTGTTTGTAATTGGGTTTAAACCCTGTACCTTAGGTACAGGTTCCTGCATTTTCTCCCCACACCACCACATGTGATTGAGGGACTTTAGCTCATACTTTTGGTCTATTCCTCTTAAGATTTGTGGCTTTCTGGCAAATCATAATGAAAGCCCTTTAAGTTTCAGTCTTACCATCTTTTTATTTGGAAACACACAGTAACGCAAAACACTATTTTAGCAGCTTTCTAAGATTATACAAGCAATATTTAAAATGTGTCCCTGGTTTTAGCCCTATGCCCCCACCCAAAAAAAAATGTAGCTTTTTCCAGTTATCTTCTGCTGTGAAACTGAGAGATTTAGCTGTGTCAAGTGGATGGTGCAGTGGTGTAGTGTTGCCTCACAGCAAGAGGTTATGCGGTTTGATTCTTGGCTATGGTGCTTTCTGTGTGGAGTCTGTATGCCCTTCCTGTATTTGAGTGGGTTTCTTCCAATGTTACAAAGACATGCATCTGGAGCATTTCTCCCTGGGCCTCTGCCCTCTGCTGAAAATTGGCGTTCTTCCAATTCTGACTTTCTTGGTAAAAAAATGTTAAATAAAAATGTTTACAAGGAGCTGAGAGCTTCAGGGGAAGAGAAGTTTAGTGTTGTGTATTCTAAGACCATTTGTATTGTTAGCACAACAGGTAGTAGCTTACTTTTTATGCAGAAGGCTGTGGGTTCTACTCCCACTGTATACAGATCGCTGATACTGTACTATGTTGTATTTTAAAGGGAGTGGATGCTACAGTCTTGTGAATGTCCTCCTTTGGAGGAGTTACCTAGTAACTATGAACCTGTTATCAGTTTGCCATCCATTCCCTGTTACAATATTATTAGCTTATCATTTTTAACATAACATAGGCAATTTATTCTTCAAGGGCAACAGCCAATTTATTTTTAGATGAAACAATGAAATATAGAGTTGTTTTCTAGCAGCAACCTCTTCATTAGTCAGAGATCCCTTAAATGTGGAATTATTTAGATGACTTACTTCTGCAGACATTTTGCATTTTTACTGATATTGGTGGATTGGACCTGCGGTAGTGGTGCTGCGGTAGCGTTGTCGCCTCACAGCAAGACGTTGTCGCGTTCAATTTTCAGCTAGAGCATCTTCTGTGTGGAAGCATGCGTGAATGGGCGTGCCTTCATTGAAGGTTGTGCGTCAAGGCTGGTAACTCGGCACGTAAAAATCCACTACCAAACATTAGCAGATCGGAGTTCTGCTGTGGCGACTCCTAACTGGGATAAGCTGAAAGACACAACAACAACAACTGATATTGGTGGATTATGAAAAGTTTAAGTGGCCTTTTATGGTTGAAATTTTCTAAAACGGGTAGTTTTGTTTTGTCATTATTGGTTCATACATTTTATTTCATTGCTTACTCGAAGACTGTTCAAAACTACAGATTTAAAACACATTCTAACAACTGGTGCTGTATTATACAAGGAATATAATTTAATACAATCAGGAAGGTGAATCAAGGAATGCATACATGTATGCATGGCCCTAAAATGTGTTTAAAAACAGCCCAGAGGAAAGTGTGAAAGGCTCAAAATCATGGGCAAGTTTTAAGCTTTACTCTTGTTACCAAAGCAATAGATGAAGGTAAAACAGTTCACACCACATTACCTTAACCTGGCCAAGCCTTTTGACACAACCCCCTACTCAGGTGTAGTACAAAAGATGAATAATGTAAGAGCAAACACTTACATCAGCAGCTGCATTGCCAGCTTAGCTCACAGGATGCAGGAGATCAAAACAGGGGACGAGACCAGCCACCAATGGAGTCCTCCAGGGTTTGGTACTGAGACTTTTTCTGTTTGGCATATACATCTCAAAAGTCAATGGAAATACCAAAGAGCTTTGGCCAGCCAAGTTTGAGATGACTGCAAGCTAGGAGAAGTTATTTAATCCCCAAATAACTTAACAATCATGTAGGAAGGTTTGTCCCAAATAATAACTGGTGTCAAAATCATGACAATGCCCTCTGAGAACTGATCCAATTGTTTAGCATTTGGGAACTTGTGTATAGAGTGACCTAACTTTTGACCAACATGTGCCCAGAGTAATAAGAAAGCCTTTCTATATTGCACAGCTTTTAAACAAATTGATTGTGACTAGATCTAGAGATGTTGTTGCCCCCCCTTTACAAAGCTCTCATTATGTCAGTCATTTTGTATAATGGCCACTTTGGCATGTATCGGTCCAGCCCCATGCAACAATTAGAATACCTTCAGATATACCTTACTAAAAGGATACAAGTTCTAAACAATAGGTCTTGCATGGACCACCTCAAAGATTTATTACTATACTCAGTATCCTACAGAGTGCTTAGTGGTGACATGTCTGGCATACAAAGCATCCTCCGACATAATACAGATGGACCTACTAAACATCAGCAAGTCAAATGGCATAAGAAATACTCAGTCCAGGTATCTAAACTGAATGTTGTGGAGAGAGGGATATATATCACAGAGGCTACCACTGTTCCGGAACAGACTATCCATAAAAATAAAGCAAAGCTCATCCATCCATATTCAAATGTAACTTGGATCTAAGGATGGGTAATAGAAAATGTACTCCAGGATTTCCCCTCATGCCACTAATGGATAGAGGCAGTTCCTAAATGCTGCATCCCTTACAG